>NW_026936695.1:0-7359 GCF_032062105.1 Saccostrea cuccullata
GGTCTGATGAAGCTTAATGAATTACAAAATACGTTAGATCTGTTCAATAAACATCAGACTGACATCGAAAGTAACAAAGATTTTACGTGTGAAACAAATGTTACAAAACAAGTAAAGCTTGAATTGCCCATTGGAAAACACATTACAAATTGCCTGAATTGTAATATGACTTGTCACGAGGACTGTGCACTTGCTGACGATGATCAAAAACGTGGCTGTAAGGCAATGGATTCTAAAGGTAATTGTCGGGTTTGCAAATTTAAGTGTCACTGGCGTAAGCACAAAAACGGAAGATATATCTTTAAATATGTCACCGAGAAGAAAACGGAAACTTACAAAGAAAAAAAAAAACAGAATTATGAAAAAGCAAAAGGACTAAAAATAACAGATGAAAAATATTTGAAAGAAATTGGAGCTGATATAGATGACCTTATTGACAAGATATTTACACAGATGGACGAAATGGCCGAGTGCAAAGGAAGGTTGAGAGAAATTGCTTTGAGTCCCGACCCTCTCTCAGCTGTTGATCACATTGACCAAATGATTCAAGCTGAAGAAATAAGTAAGCAAGTAGGCTATGAACAAAGAATACAGATGCTGAATGAATTCAAACAATTAGCTCAAACTGATCAGAGTGTTGAAAACTTTGGACAGATTGTTCGTAAAGCTAAGGATGCTTTATTTAAAACAACTGGTAGAAAGGTAGTACAGAAGGCAATTCCAAGGCTTGGTAGACGTAAATCCATGTCAAAAAAGTAATGGCTGTACTTTTAAGTATTCAAATTACTATCAATCTTTGGTAGTCATTTTGTTTTTAGAGAAATTTTTTTTCGAATTTATATACAGGTATTTATATTCATGTATATACTTTGGATAAGGAGCGAAGCGTCTGAATCAAGCTCCACATTGCTTCCCCTAAATTGGAATATTCTCAAACCAATGTACATTTAGAAACTTTTAGAAAATTCGTATAAAGAATAAGACGATTTGAGATAAAATATTTGATAATGATGTTAAGTAATTTTTTTTATATTAAGGTCAAGTAAGTCACTTTGATGATCTTTTGATATTCTTTTTTTGCCCGTCATCGTCAGTCATTCAGATTTGCATTCTCCTATGTGCTAAAACTTTCAATTTTCAACATATTATACTGAATGGAATAAATGTCTAAACCAATCGTGGTATAATGCATTAATATTAAAATGGAAACATAAATTGTAAATTTCAAGGTTTCTTCCTTCCGGTTGCATTAAAAAGCATAAAAATATGATAAGTAATCTTCACAACGCTTTTTTACTCCTTCAAATAAAGCAGTCAAATGGTGGCATAATCATGGTAAGCATGAGCATATAAATTGTGAAACTAATGACCCAAGGCGTTAGAAATGAAGCAAAAAAAATCATTGATTTGACGTTAAAAATGCATTATATTTGTTTCTTTGAAATTTTCTTTACTTCTAGAAATCGGAGGCAACTTGTTTGCATGATGATTATAATTAATGAAACCTAAACAATATTGTGAAATCCATGACCTGGTTAAGTTTGGAAGTCCAAGTGTTGAGATGCATTTTTCACACATGTATAATTGGAAATTAAATGTTACAAAATATTCTTACTGTTGAATTATAAGAAGGCATAATATCATGATGCAATGAATATATATTTCATGCATAACACAGCCCGTTATACCAAATGATCCAACGTTTTCAATTGTCTATAATGTCGCTGGTAAAATCTATCTTCTAGAGAGTATTTCATGATTTCGTTATATGTAAAATATAAATTTAAAGATAAAATCAAAAATGATATCTACTAGAATCAAAATCACGAAGCAATCCATGTTAATTTCCACAGTGCTCGCCCACTGACGTCATACACGAAGAGATCCCATGAAATTGACATGCACATGGGCACTTAATGTTTCACTTGGCGAACGTTGTTAATATCGAGAAATATCAGTTAACTTTCAAAAAGATGTTTAAAAGAAAACAGATGAGAGTGTAATTTATTGTCAATTCTTGCATCTCCCTGAATTTGGATGAATAAGTTTTTATATCTCAAAACGCAAGTAATTTTTTCTTTATTTGGCGTCCATACAATTTGTGTGAAGGTCGACATAGAATGTAAGGAATATACATATGTATATATTTTTATACAATATAATTTTCAGCAATTTTTAATCATCAGGAAATGGTTTTTAAAATAGTCTCCAATTTGTAATTTTAAATCCATAAAGTTTGTTATCACATTTTGTGTAAACCTCGACGCATATGTAATTACGCAAATTGTAATAAAAGAAGGGTGTTTTTTATGTATCAGGTTATTACATTTTGCGTTGACCTCGTCACAAAATTCAATTACGCAAAATATAATAATCTCAGTTTATGATGTTTTCGCGTTGTTATAACAATTTGCATTAGCTGTATGAGAGCAAGTTATACATGCTCATGCTATAAATGTTTTATACACCAACCATCAAAAAGTGAATATATATTATCAACTAGTAATAATATTTAATATTATGTGTATATAAATTCAGGCCTCTAAGTGACCTCAATTTGGGCGCCCAATAAAAACAAAATTAGTCGCCAATGCAAATTTTTCGTCGGCAGGCAAGTTTAAAGTAATTAATATAATGAGGTTTGATAACTAAAATCTAAGAATGTGACAAATAAAACTCATGTCCATTGCTAAAAATGTTTTTATTTTTTTTAAAGTTACTTTTTGTTTCTGCAGAAATCTTAAGATTGTTAAAAATGTTAAAAGTTCTGGAATTCGAGGATCCCCAAGTCAATTTAAAGTGGTCGAAAATTTGGCGACTTATGGGAAAATTTTAGGCGCCAATCAAAACTTTAGGCGGCATAACGACATGATTAGTCGCTTATTAGGGCCCTGTTATAATATACACATCCTTTTATAAAGATATCTCAAATTGTAATCTACTAGCACATGTATATCAAGTTAGAGATAAATCATCAAAATATTTCATATAGAATTTGTGTTTTACATGAAATGTAGTTTTTAATTTGTCTTTTTGCGTATGTCAGTGAAAGGTCAAGCACTCATGTTGACTTCTCTCCTGTAAATACAGTCAGTATAATTTAATTCTTATTTACAAAACTGTACACTGTGGAATCATTTTATTTCGATCGGATCAATGTTCGTCGGTAACCAAAATTTTACTGGTTCGTGGGAACCCATTTTGTGGATAACCTGTATTTTCAAATGATGCAATGATTCAATACTATGACTTTCCTTTGTGGGGATATAAATTCTTTGGTAACTGTGACCCGTCAAATCCACAAGCCTTGGCCCCTCGATGATTCCACAGTCAGTTATCTTGAATTCGAATGTATGTCAGCTGTGAAACAAATGGAACTAAATATTGTGGAATTTGAAATGTATCTAAATTCTGCAACACCGTATAAGCAGAAATTTTAGCGAAGATTTTATTTTAGCATGATTAGAGAGGATTTTGAGGTCACTAAAATCAAATATCGCTAGCAATTAATTCCGCATTAGAAGTTCCCATTATCTTTCTATTGGCGGTAAAAATCGAAAAACTTACTTCTCGGTAAAATTAAATACTGATTTTTAAGGACAAATCGCTAAATTTGCGTCTCGCTAAAAATTCCACTTATACGGTATGAAACATTGAGTGCAATTTTTCGTGTCATATGGATACCGCACGGGTTAACAAGTTAGCTTCATGAGAGAAACCGGTCCGCTTGGGGTATAAATTGGCCATGCACGTGTCAACCTCAGCTGTGGTTTCTTGATAATACATTCTGTATACTCTACAACTTGTCCCTTGAAGGTACATATGTTCAATCATAAATCTAAATGTATTCATCATCAAAGAGTCATTGTTTTGTAATCTTACAGACCCTGAAACGTGCTACTACCCCAAAAAAGCGTGCAATCTGATTAAAATACAGACCTCTACATAGCGCTTTGAAAAGCGTGTGACTCCAATGCCCCTTTTTCGTGCAATCCGTGTAGAGTTTTGTGTAAGCTCCAAAGCGTTTCATGCAAACCACGAAGCGAGTGTGCAAGAAGGCTGCGATTTTCTTGTAAGAACCGTTTGAGAAACGTGCGACTTTAGTGCAAGAATCGTCTGAGAAACGTAGGATTCATCCGAAAGTCGTTTTAATTTTTATATGGTTATTGATGAGTCAGGATAAAAAAATTTTTTATTGCTTTTAATTAATATCATTCGGATTTAGTATACTGGTTGTATTTTAAGAGTGAAAATAAGGAGAAATAATTTCTGCAAAAACGAAATAAAATAATGCGATAATGTATAATTTATTTCTTTTTTTTTGTAAATATGAAGATGGTCTATTTTATTATTATTACTTCATGCAGCGGGTTATTATGACGAAAAACAAATGCTGGCACGTAGACGATGATAGACATTTCACTTTTTAACAAGCGGATTCAATCCAAACTTAACCATTTACTATTTCTATCGGTTTACATAGAACTTGTGAAAGATTGCGATTCTTAATTAATCTATAATTAATCCATAATTATTTAAATAATGTACGAGAGATTCCGAGATGGAAATTCAAATCGAAACCAAAGCCTTCCAAAACCGTGCACAAGGCGTGTGAGAAACCTGTACAAAACATTTTGTAGAGCCTTTGTGTTAACCGTGGAGCTTTTCGTGCCAAGTGTTTCGTGTGAAGTGTTCAGCGTTTCGTGCAAACCGTTTGCGAGCGTGTACTGTTCGTGCAGCGTTTGCGTGGGTTCATTAGCATGCAGGGTCTGTAATATGTATTATGTTAACTTCTGCATGCAAACCATTCTGTTATACAGTTTTAAATCATATCTTTTTGATTGTTGAATGTATAAACCTTAATGTTTTCCTGATATTTGGTTAAATTCATCATTTTATTGCTGAATTGCTGTTTCTTAGTAATAAATATTGTGAACTTTACAAAACTTCGTTTTCTTTAAAGCACTTGAGAGCCATGGGCAATAACTGAATGAAAAAAATCACAAGCACACTCACAGAAACCAATCCAGAGTTGTGAGACACGTAATTAAAAAGTGAAAAATTTCTTTTAAACATCACCAGTACTTTTTGTTGGCGGCTGAAGATTTCTAAGCAAATTTATATTTCTTCAAAATAGCTGCCCGCCGTTCACATATTTTCGTTAGATGATACAATAGTGATTAGGATCAGACGAAAAATTCCATTTAATTTTGACGTTCTATGTTAAACGGGAAGAAAACATGATTCATTTTATATGCAAACAAATATTCAGATGCTAGTTAAATAATATGATAGAAAAATCTTTTAACAATCCAATTTCAAAGTAATTATATCATAGAAGCAAAGGTAAGAAGCTTCTGGAAAAAATAAAAAAAATACTGAAAGAAAAATGTTCTACTAACAACAATATAATAGATTCTGAGTTTCTTTAACGTGATTTCAAGATAACGAACATCTTATAATCTCCATGAAAGTAATACAAATTTGGAGCAGAGAAAACGTAAGCATCCCTTGCAGACCGGAAGCACCAGTCGTGTCTTCCTTGTCATGATCTGGAGAACCGAATAATCCATCGACAATTCAGTGTAAAAATAATGACGTAACAATTAACATGTAACTCGAAAAAAAAATTACTTTTTTAACTAATTAATAGAGAAAAAAGTACGTGAAATACCTGGGAATGAATTCATTATATATCCATATAAAAATCATAAGTATTTTTGTACATTTAAATGAAGAATGGAAAGTGATTTTCAGGAAATTACTCAAAAGTTTTTATAATGATAACCAACAAATATTCAGAATCATACTTTAATTATAGAAAGGAAATTTTCAGTTGGATATTTATTTTGATATGTGCTTTTTAAAACAAATTATTGGTTAAAAATTTATCCTGCTAATAATGATGAAATGTTAAACTTTATTCAACTTCATTGTGTTCAAATATGTTTTCTATTTACACTGAGGATTTCTAATTCTAAGGTTTTAGGCAAAAAAAAAAATCTCAATATATACAGTTTTTTCTCAATATGCACAAGTAGTAAAGATTGAACTAAAATAAGAAATATGTTGATCCACTTAGCCTTATGTATGGTATGGTGACATATTTCTACCCGCTACATACAAGATAAATTATGTCAACATGCAAGAAAAGTATGTCAATATGCAATTGCAAGATAATCATGTTTCAGCGTTTATATGGTTTTATATATTTGTCTTTGACCATAACGCTACAGATCCCGTAATAAGAATAACTTTCAATATACAGAGCAAAATATCCTGCGCATGTTTTGGGAGAATTTCATCTCTTTCCAGCATTGGTCAATTATCTTTCGCTCCATAATTCTAGACAAGTTCTTTAACCAGTTTGTATATGTTGTCTACCTCCCAAACCCTCTTACTCGTCTCTACGGACCAAAAAAATTGCTTGATGCGATTTTTTGTCGAATGACAGAAAATTCAGAGCAAGCGAGTAAGATGAGTAAAATAGGGTTGAGAGTTGTATAACAAATACAAGTTTCTTAAAAATGTGTCTAGAATAAGGAGTGAACTGTAAATGATTGATCAATACTGGAAAGTGGAAAAATTCTCCTCAAACGTGCGTATTAAATCTTTCGCTGTAATTTGCACTTTTTTTCATTAAGGGGTCTGTAGCGTTATGATATTAACTAAAATGTTAAACATTACGCCACAGTTCTGCAGCTAATTTACATGCAAGATAATTATGTGACATACTTTTTTAAATTTCATTTCAATATTGATAAATTTACTTCCTACCACCAGTATCTGACTACGGAAACGTATAACCGCCTTGTTATGTTGTGTTATACCTGAAAATGGCAAAATAATATTAGCGTCATCTTTCAATGAAAGGTTTTTAACATCAAAGTATTTTCAACTTGAACAAGGAGATCGGAAAACTTCGATTAACATTGAATGATTTAATCGAAGTGTTTCCCCCAGTTAAAAAATATTGTATAGACATATCTTAAGTTTATATTGTGATAAGAAGACCACCTAACAAAAAAACTGAGAACGGAAATGAATATTCAAAATTCGAACAATATGCTCAATTTCCTACTTACCAAATATGTTCCCAGTTATCGATTTCATTTCCTGCACTAGTTATGGACTCTTGTTGACTTCGATGGTTTTGAAATTGTCTGATACAGACTTTATCTTAATAACACTTGAACTTTGGCTTTAAAAAAATTCAGTTATGGGAATAGTTTTGTTCTTAAATATATTAAGCAAAACTGTAAACGTTACTAGATACGTATAAAAGTGCAGATTGATTGCTTGGTATGCTTTTCTGGCATTTGCAACAAAAGAAAATTAATAGATAAAATTTATTATTAA
>NW_026936696.1:0-7329 GCF_032062105.1 Saccostrea cuccullata
TGGATTATGAAGAGTTTCAGAGTAAGTTACCTGAAAGAGCTGATGATTTGCAGACTGCAAAAAATGTGGAGGTGAAATACATTACAAAGGAGGATTATAAGGCAATCTGTGAGGGACATGACAAAGATTTCTCTGCTGTCATTTGGAAGGCATGGAAGTTTTCCACAAATCTAAAGTTCTGTGTGTGACTGATTATCCATACTGCAGTATGTCAAGGCCACAGCAGGTCCAATTCAGAGAATTCTTTGACAGATTTGTGCAGATGGAGAAGGAAGAGGACTTACACAGAGAAATGATAGAGATGGAACTTCGCCAGTGGCAGAAGCAATGCATGGAAGAGTTAGAGAAGCAGGATGACCGTAAAATCCTCTGGATTTACGATGATGTCAGGGAACTCTGGAAAGACCACACTGGCAAAGTATCTATGTTTCGATGTTAATTTATGTAAAAATGATGGCCTGAGTCCACTTTACTGGGCTTCCACCAATGGACACAAAGACATTGTACAAATACTCTTAGAATAAAGCCGATGTTAATTTATGTAAAAATGATGGCAAGAGTCTACTTTATCGGGCAGCCTGCAAAGGACATATAAACATTGTACAAATACTTTTAGAAAACAAAGCCGATATTAATTTATGTGATAATGATGGACAGAGTCCACTTTATCGGGCAGCCTCCAATGGAGATACAAACATTGTACAATTACTCTTAGGAAACAAAGCCGATGTTAATTTATGTGATAATGATGGACGGAGTCCACTTTATGGGGCTTTCTACAATGGACACAAAGACATTGTGCAAATACTTTTAGAAAACAAAGTCGATGTTAATTTATGAGATAATGATGGCAAAAGTCAACTTTTTTTGGCTACCTACAATGGACATATAAACATTGTACGAATACTCTTAGAAAACAAAGCCGATGTTAATTTATGAGATAATGATGGACAGAGTCCACTTTTTTTGGCTACGTACAATGGACATATAAACATTGTACAATCTGTTCGAAAACAAAGCCGATGTTAATTTATGTGATAATGATGGACAGAGTCCACTTTATCGGGCAGCCTCCAATGGAGATATAAA
Source organism: Saccostrea cuccullata (assembly GCF_032062105.1). Classification (NCBI taxonomy): domain Eukaryota; kingdom Metazoa; phylum Mollusca; class Bivalvia; order Ostreida; family Ostreidae; genus Saccostrea; species Saccostrea cuccullata. Next base: position 1,090 of record NW_026936696.1, read on the forward strand.
CATTGTACAATTACTCTACCGACAAGGGTGATTTAAACATCGTAGAAACAACGCTGATGTCATTTGGTGTGATAAAGGTAGTTTTTGTGCAATCCACATGGCTGCACAGAAAGACCTTGTACCTATTTAAACATTCTACTGGGTTTTAACCCAAATCTGGATAATCGAACATCCAGAGAGGGTTTTACTCCATTGCATCTTGCAGTATTCAATTCTCATGAAGAAGTTGTAGAACTTTTGCTGCAGCATTAATCCAATATTAACATTGGAGATAAGCTGAATAGAACTGCATTACACAGAGCTTGTCTTCTTGCTAACCAGAACATCAACAATATTCTGAAGCAATTTAATGCTGATGCCACACAGAGGGATTTTTTCAATGAAACACCAATAGATTTTGCAAGAAAGAAAAAATTGGTTGATATTGAACGAACCCTAATCAAGTACGTGAAAGAAAATAATTCTTTCACTGGCCTAACTCGTCGAAAAAGAAATGTATCCGAGAAATGTATAATAATGTGAATACGTTTATTCTGTTGGATTTCCACGCAGAACGTTTTCTACTAGAATGAAAAATGAAGTCATCTTTATTTTTTTCCAGAGATTATACAGATTTTCACAGGTTGACATATTTTCATAATTTGGAACATGCGGTTTCGGAACTGAAAGACATTTTATAAATACGATGACTATTTTTCTATGGACTTCATTTCTTCATCCGATTTTGATATTTAACCATCTTCAGGCATGTTCATAAAACTTTCCTAAGATTTGTCCTAAGATCATTCCTAAAATATGACTTAAGAAGAAATTAAAGAACATCCTAAGATCAACTTAGGACATATCATAAGATGTATCTCGACGGTGACTTAGGAACATCTTAAGTTAGGACATCCTAACTTACAATGAACATTTGTTTCTTAAACATTTATCGATAAATATATAATTCTGGAGACATTTTACGGGAAAGAAATTACATAGCATTAAAAAAGGAAATCCATTTACATGACATTGTCCATGTGACCTCAGTGTATTTTAATGTTTGTATTTTTGATATTATAAGATATTTTCTACCGTTTGTAAATCGCATTGAAACAAACCAATTGTAGTTAAGATTTATAGTTTAATTAAGAAATAAACAACTTTATTCAGTGAACATGGCGTTATGAATAGCAATTGCTCTGCTGGCATATTCCATGATGCGCGCTAGCTATACTTCTCAATACGTTTTATAAGTGTAGTAGAGATCGTTCTACACGCGTGTGACAGAGCAGTTGCACTTACAGCAGGAGCAGTTGCGTCTATATAGTGCTATGAACGCAGTTGATGACTACATGTTCATAGGAGAGAGCAGTGGATATCCAAATATAAAATAATAACCTCTCAGTGATCTTTTTGATGATGATTATGATATGAAGTTTTATAAAAGTTTACTTCATTTTTTGATAAATAAGCTGATTCAAAATAAAACGAATTTTGTAGGACACAAAAAAGTATTTAAATCAGGGAAATCACTAATTTAAAGCCAAAATTTTATTCTTGAATATTGAAATTCACAATAGTTTAAATATTTGAATGACATTTTTTTAATTTTGCATGTTCTCCCAGCCGGTTAATTAAAGAATTAGAACATCTCAATGGTTTCATTGTCTCTTATAAGCACATGGTATGCTAGCAGATCGAGAAAAGGGGCGTATGAATGGCCCCTCCTTATTTCCAAAGACAAGTTTATTGCTATTAATATATATATGATGGAAGTTTTTGATAAATGACGATTATGTATATCGCAAAAAGGTCATGTTAGAATGATCATAAGTTGTACTGTATCTGTATCTATAGAACAGTCATTAGCATATGAAAGAGGGGGTATTATTAGTTACATAGTCTTTTAGTGACAGGGTATGGGATGATACCTGGTTAGTAAATTTAATAACTGGCGAGGCGGAGCCGAGTCAGGTATGAAATTTACTAACCAGGTATGCGTCCCATACCCTGTCACTAAAAGACAATGGAACGAATTACCCCACCTGTGCCTATTATGACGTGTTTGTGACGTAATACATCGACCGGGTATAGATTTACAACTGACCGGGTATAAGTAATCCACCGCCTTCACGTGACAAACTTCAACTAATCGTAAGCCAGGATTTCAAGGAAAAATCGACAGAGGCGGGGTAATTGTTTTTATATTCATACAATGTATTAATATGACATTTTAAAAATAAGAATGGGTGGGGTGGCGGTCATAATATGTGATGAATGTCTTTGACAGTGAGATAACAACGGTCATGAAATGGGGAAGGGTGCGATAAAAAAATCAACTTACCTGAGAAAACTTAACAATCATAATAAGGGAAAGAATATTGCCAAACTATCTTCGCTAGCAAAGGGTTTCTGATACGCTATTCTCCTCATAAATCCTAGTTTGGAGAGTGATAGAGAGGGCGGGGTCAATGTTTCAACTTTTTTCATAACCTTTTTTCATTCAATCATTACCCTCATTGTAATAACCTTGTTTGTCTTCAGTTACTTTGTACTAGTATTTGATACGGAATGAGCAGATCGACTGATAATAAAAGGGTCCCCCCCTCACACTTCATCGCCCGAGGAGCGTTGTGTTATATTTTTCCAACCAATACCGAAAATATTCATTATAATAATATCCAAAATTTGTATTAGGTAAAAACCGGAACAGCACAATCGATGTAGCATATATGAAAAGAGGCCTATTGGTAACATTTCTTGTTTAATTATTTGTGTAAAACATCTGCAGCTCATAAACGGACTGCCGAGAAACAAGACATGGTCGCTGATACTTCCAATGTCAAAAAACATAAGCATCAAACAAACTTAGGATGCTCTTAGGACAGGTAATATGTTGTCCTAAAGTTAGGAAAAACTCACAACCTTTATGCCCATTTCGTTCACCTATTTCAGGTTCTTACTGTTAGAAAATAAACAATTTTGCTTTTAAATGTTGCTAGATTCAATTTAATAGACACTTTCTGTGATTACTAAGGTTTCGTGTATATATGGATTTGTTAAAAGGTAGGAAGGAAAATATCAAGCTTTGTGATTTTTTATGAGAGATACGAAATGTTCCAGATGCTACATTAATACTAGTAGTATGAAGATTTTTAAAACTTTTTTATTTTATATTTTATTGTAGGGATAATTTACAATATGTACAAACCATAAACTAATGAGTTGGCTTATGTTGTGAAAACAAAAATAATTTTATTGTTATTAGGCCATTCCAAGTTTTTTTTTCTATGTTTAGCGTCCGCGTGCGCGTTGGTTTTTGACACCCCATATAAGAAAAAACACACAACACCAGGAGTCCTGAAATTGATTGATTTAGTCGAAATTTTTTAATTTTGTCAATTTCTCCAAATAATTCTATACAGTAAGTTATATTGGGAGTATTTTAAGCATTTAATCCCTTGTTTTTGCTTAAGAATAGATATTTTTTCTATTAAAGCAGTTTAGTTAGATCAAATCATTTGAAGGGAGTCATTTTTATCACTTTTAAGCCTGTGTTTTATGTTTTGGCTTGTGTGTATTTTGCGAATAGGTAGGTATGTTTTTGAAAGATGGGTGGACACTAAACAGAAAAAACTTGGAATGGGCTTATGATATTATCATGAAGTGAGTCAAAATACTTTTTAAATGATTTAAGCAGCTTTGAAAAAATAAATTGTAGAAACTGTATGTATTTGAATTTGAAACACTCAAAATAAATGATTTTTTACACTTTGATGAAATGATGTTTTAGACAAGATTTATGATGATTTTGTTACTGTTGTTGTTGCTTCTATCATTAAGGTAGTCTACGGGTTCTGAAAATCAGCCGTTATACTGGTAATTTACTGAAAAATTTCACAAAACTTTCTCTGAACTCACAAAGTAATGTGAATATATACATGTATTTTTCTTTAAAATTCATCATTATTTGTATTTATCAAACGTAGGGAAAAATTCAAATATCAAATATTTTTTTCAGGAAATGTGAATAAAAATAAAATTATTTTAAGAAAATCGAAAGGTTTTGATAAGGTTCCCCTGTCTGTATGTCATTCTATAAATAGATGTTCTGTTACCAGAATAAAACTTATGTGACCAGATATTCCTGCTGAAGTTTTTCTTGATCTTGCTGCATCTATGATTGCTTACTTTTGGAAGTGATATAACCGTATAAGACCTCCAGACAATACATGTTTGAAATATTGCTTATGCTGTTAATTATAAAGTTTAACTACCGTGGTAAATTGTATTTCAATTTTTGACATTTTTATGTTAAATGCCATAAGATATTCCTTTTGTGTTTTATATATTCTTCCAGTTTCTGAACTTTTTTGTAATTTTTCTATTTCAACAATCTTGGTTTCATGAAAAACAGTCTTTGTACCACTTTTGTAAATTATGAGTCGTGTTCTCTGTTTTTCTCAGTACTTTGATTGATATATACTAAGCAAACTTTTGGCGGAAAACTTCATCAATGGTTTTATGCCCGTAGTATTTCTGAATATTTTTTTTACATTGTATATATATATTTGCTGATGACAATTACTGTATTGATTTTGCATTGCATGATTTTAAAGGTTAAAAAAAATTTTTAGCAAATAATTCTCTGTGCTATGTTTTTTTATCCCTAAAGCGAAAACTAAAAGCTTGTATTAGGTCGTTCTTATTCTATGCTAAAAATCTAACGATTCCTTGGAAGTTACTAGTTACCAGTTTGCGATGGTTTTTATTTTATGGTATGTCCTCTGAATTGCTAGAGATATTTAACTATCTATTACCTATTAGCGACCTATTAGCAAGAACTTTACACTATGGTTTTAATTTCCTGCACGATAAAGGTTTGAACCCACAAAAATTCAAATCATCGTTTTTATTTCACAATCTACTGTAAATAACAGTCTTATCGTACAAAATGTACAATTTATTATATAATTCAAACAAGACTGAATAAATAACAAACAAGAATGTCTTTTCTAGAATTTATGTGAACACTTTTATTGTTTTCAGCATTATACGAAAAAGAAAAAAGAAATTTTGTGTGATGCAAAACTGATCCAGAAAATAAGATTGTTATAAAACTTGAACAAAATATCAGATTCATTACAAATTGTAAAAAATCTAAAAATCCCTAATCATTTTTTTTTTTTGGCTATCTCAAACCAAACATTAACAGTACGACTTTTTTGTTATCACTTATGTCCACATTTCAACATACATTTATTTTGTTAGAATAATACGTATATTATAAGAAATAATATTATATGGAGGAAAATCCAGAAAAAAACTATTCATAATATATGTATGCGTTTACATCATTCTAAGAGTTTAAAGAAAGAACAATAATCTAAATGTAATCATACTTAACACTAAATAAAAAGTAGATAAAATGAATGACTGATTGCCAGTGAAGTCATATTAGGTCAACATTTTCCTAGGATAAGGAATATTAAGGACAATTCATGTATTTCGCCTGAGCTAATTTTGATATCGGATCCTTTCACATTCATTTACTGGAATCGCATCATATCGGGTCAAATCATCACCAGTGGGAATCACACATTATCTCGATCGTGTCTAGTCACATTCACCAAACAGAATCACACATCATCACGTGTCTGGTCACGATCGTTACATTTACCAATCAGAATCACACATCATCTCGTGTGTAGTGATCTCCACCAATCGGAATTAAACATTGTCGGATCTCGTACTTATTCACATTCACCAATCAGAATTACACATCATCTCATGGTACTCCTTGTCCTCTATCAGTACAGAATCCCGTTCAAGCAGCAGATCGGCCATGACATCGGAAGTCATCGGGTGTATTCTGCTTGGAATACACATAGAAGTCTGTTTCTTGTCTGCTGCGTCACTTGCAAGACTTTCGGCAGGGACTTTGGAAATTGGCGGTGTTATAGAAGCGAACTGTTTTTCGCAGGGTTTTCCCCAGTCCACGTTTGATTTGGGTCGCTGTGAACTACGATGAAGGGTTGATTCTCTTTTGGTGGATTTCTTTTTTCCCACTTTGGCCTTCGTTCTCCTATGCGTCAACCATTGCTAAAAACAAAAACAAAAACAACTTTCAAATGAACTATTTTAAACAAAAAAAAATCCCCGAATTAATAATTATGTGACTAACCCTACAATTGTGACAACTAAAACCATCATTCCTTCAACTGAAAGCATGGAAAAAATACTGTTGCGTTCCATAAA
>NW_026936697.1:0-7454 GCF_032062105.1 Saccostrea cuccullata
ACTCCCCATGGTTTTCTCCTGTCCCCCGGCTTTTTTTGGTCACCTGAGTAAACTCAGGTGACCTATTGTAATCCGTTTTCGTCCGTCGTCGTGCGTCGTTCTTCGTTCGTTTACATTTGAACATTTTGAGCTTCTTCTCTGCAACCACTCAATCAATTTCAACCAAATTTGGCACAAAGCATTTATGGGTGAAGGGGAACAAAAATTGTGAATTTCTATGCAATCCCCGCCCCCCCCCCCCGGCCTGAGGGTGGGACCAAAATAAGAAAGGTAGTGAAAATGAAATCTTCTCCTAGGTATTAAATAAACTAACTTAGTACATAGTTAGATAAGCAAGAGTGCCTCTACCAAAATTGTGAATTTATAGCCCAAAGGTCAGGGGTTCAGGTGTCAGGGTGGGGCTTCATCGATTATGTAGTGAAAATACACAAATTCTTTAAAAATTTTCTTCTCTGCTTCTAGGTATTAAATAAACTAACTAAGTATATAGTTATGATGAGCAAGAGTGCCTCTGCCAAAATTGTGAGTTTTATGGCCCCAAGGTCACGGATTCTAGTTTTAGGGCGGGGCTCTATTGATTATATAGTGAAAATACATGAATTCTTTGAAAATCTTCTTCTCTGCTCCTAGGTATTAAATAAAGTAAGTATATAGTTAAAATAAGCAAGAGTGCCTCTACCAAAATTGTGAATTTTATGGCCCCAGGGTCAGGGGTTCTGGTGTTAGGGCGGGGGCCTCATATTGATCAAATAGTGAAGATGCCTTAGTTCTTTGAAAATTTTCCTCTCTGCTTCTGGGTATTAAATAAACTATGTAATTATATAGTTATGTTGAATAAGGCTGCCTTTTCCAAAATTGTGAATTTTAGGGCCCCAAGATCAAGGGTTCTGGTGTTAGAGTGGGGCTCTATTGATCAATTAGTGAAAATGCATTAATTCTTTGAAAATCATCTCTGCTCCTGGGTATTAAATAAACAAATTTAGTATATAGTTATGATAAGCAATAGTGCCTCTTCGAAATTGTGAATTTTATGGCCCCGGGATCATGGGTTCTGGTGTTAGGACGGGGCTCTATGGATTATATAGTGAAAATACATGAATCCTTTGAAAATCTTTCCTTTGCTCCTGGGTTTTATGCTAATGATCCAAGTATATACATTTATGATGAAGAAAAGTGCATCTAGAAAAATGTTTATTTCTCATCCCCCCCCCCCCTCCATCCCTGGGTCGAGGTGGGGGATACATAGTCTGAAATAAATTGATGCTTTGAAATCTGCTCTTTGGTATTAATCAACCATTTTATGATAAAATTTGAAAATTTTTGAAATATTTGGCTCTAGGGTCAGTGGTTCCTTTGGGATTAGGTGCACAACTGGTTATAAAGTTGAAGTGCATTTTCTCTTCATTACTCTGATCTACCTCCGGTATTAAGTAAATAGAGTAAGCATGCGAAGTCTATAATTATGATAAGCAATGGTGCCTCTTTCAAAATTGTGAATTGCGAATTCCATGGCCTCAGGATTTAATCACGAACCAGATGTAATTGCTTGAAAGTTGTTGCACAATACTCAAGTGACCTGTAAGGCCCGTGGGCCTCTGTCTGAATTTTCTTTGGCATTTCCCGCCCTCGGAACGAGGCCAGACCCCTGTTAATTATCCTAAATCCATACATCATAGAAGTGACAAGTCTGACTTTGGGTAATCATAATGTTCTATCTCATCTGGTTTGCTAGATACAAGTGTGAAAAGCTCCCCTTCAATATTAAGTTTTTAATATATAAGTTGTGCACTTTTCTCTCGTTTTATTTCATTAATATTATTTTTTTGGAGATTCTTCAAAGCAGTAATTTTTTTTTCCTTTTAATTGATTTTATGTGAAATTCAATTTTCTTTATTTTCTTCTAATAATCTGATAGGACTGCCATCCTAAGACATTCGATTCTTAACTCTACGTTTTGTATTAAGTGTTTCTCATTGAAAAATGCTTTATCTTCTCTTTAAAGTTTTCTTTTGGTGATTTAGCAATTTCATTTAAATCAGTCTCAATGTCCGGGCTAGACGTTCAATATGTCGATTGTTAAGATCCTTTCCTTTACGACTCAAATTGTACAGTTTCACAGTGAAATTACCAGTTGAATTTTCATGCATTTAAATGCACTGTATTTTATCTTCAATTTCCTATACCAATAAATTTCATTTTCATTTTTTCTCTGGTAAACTTCAGACTTTACTATAGTTTATACACTTTTGCTCAAGGTGCTGGAAACAGCTGCCCTTTTTCTCAAATTGTGATTTTTTTTGTCAAGTTTATTAAAATGTTGAATTATCTCCTCTGCAGACGGTGGTTTGTTTTGTGAATTTCAACAGTTAATTGTAAGAATTCAATATGAAACATGCTTCCTAAGAGTTTAAATTAAAAACCTATTTTAGAGGAACATTTCTGGAAAATTATCTATAAACTTGTTTTTGTAATTATAATCGGCTATAATATTACCGACAAATTAATCGGTTTACCATTGTCATCAGTAGTTCAAACATCTATGTAAACTTTAGAAAAACTACAATGAGTATGATAAGCACCCAGCAGTATGGTACTAGCTGTTTTTCATCGCTGACGACTATCACATTTCCACTGCGTGATTCTCCCAACCAAAGCCTTCCACTTCTGTCCACACTGTGTGGCCCAGAATCACCCAGTCGAACAGAACCTACGACGACCGTACTGATCATTCAAATAAGAACTTTTTTCCGAAGAGTTTTGAAGAATCCGATAAACAACATACATGATAATACCACAAGGATTGCATTTCATTTGTCGTTCAGTATATCGGCAAAGAAGTTTTCCAGCACTGTTGACAACGATGAAAGCATTTGCATTGCAATCCGAGGCACATATGTCTCCGTTATCGTCCTCAGCCACGAAAAGCATTTTCGATCCTCCTCTATATAAAGGATTTCCTTTGTCGTCCTTTTCTATTTCTTGAGTTATCATCTTATCCTTGTAGCGAACAATTTTGCAGAGTGTCTGGTCAGTTGTTCTCATGCTAACGAGTAAATCACCTGATTTTGTGTAAGACACCCCTAGAGGCTCCCATCCCCGTGGTGCCCGGATCAATGTGATAGACTCTCCCTCCTCCACTATATTAACTACTTTATTTGCTGTATCGGTGTAAATCAGACGTCTTTTTGACACTGTAATGTCACTTGGGAAATCATTGCAAGTGGTGATGACTTCATCTAGTACAGAGCCTTGTATGTTAACACGTGAAATGGTTTCATCATATCCGCTTATCCACGCCTCTTCTGAACCAACACAAACCACTTGCCTCAGTGGTGTTTTTCCGGTAGAAAATTCTCTAATTTTTAAAGCTTTTCTTAGAAACATTTGAATACGCGATAAAGGTGTATCAGAAGGCCGATCAACCATTCCTCGTTGAACATGAAATCGCTTTAATACCCCAAACGCTCGGTTCAGTTGATCTGATTCAATTTCTTTGAAAACAAAAGTTGGAAGCTTTAATTGAAAGTGCAGTGGAATATTCTGGTATTTATCAGACACCAGATGATAACGGCAGATTTCAATGACATCTACAGATTTGACAATTTCTTTGTTTCGCTGGATGGTGTCTTGCACATCTACGAAAACATCCCTCATTTCCATTTTGTATTTTCTTAGCTCATTTGTTCCGTCTTTTTTCTTATTCGCATGCTTCTTTTTAATCATGACATTGTTAATGACGCAATGCCATTCTATTCCATGCTTTAATACCAATTCCTCTAATTCATCACATCTGGTGTTGAAGGCCACCATTTTGCCTTCAATTTCTTCGTCCACTTCCTTGAATTTTGGAATGACATCTTGAAGATAAGATGTGTTTTCTTCAACAAGACGTTTCTTTTCATCAACTGTAACACTTATTTCAAAGACTTTATGACCATTATGTTTGCCAGTAAGGCATTTGATACATATTTCTTTATCACAGTTTTGACATTTGAAAGAACATTTTTCATCATTGTGAGCTTTGCAATTTGGATAAAGAAGCTGGAAGTTTCAGTCTTGGTACTTGATGATTTCATGAGCGGCAGATGATGCACATCATGGTGTGTTTTCCCACACAATTTTCACATAAATCTGTTTGGAGGGATTACAGTGAAGCTTGAGCGGGCTCTTATCACAGATGTGACAGAGGAGAATCTCCTGGTCCTGGATTGTACTGGTCGCCATTTTCGCACTTTAGATGGTCATTTGTTTTTCATACCTGTAAATAAGAATTCTATAATTAATATGAATACTGCATCAGTGTTTTTACTTTTTGTGTCACCTGAAGAGCATAGCGACAATTGATGATCTCTTTACCCAGTGTCTGTCTGTTCGTCCATCCGTGATACACTGTACTCTATTTTCTTGTTTACATCATTAACATCGTCGACATCGAACTTTTTGACGATATCGAGTCGATATCCTTACAATGTTGCATTCCGTATTCTTGTTTACTAGTATTTCGTCGACATCGCAATGTTGAACGATATCGAGAAGATATTGTTTCAAAGCTGGATTCGGTTTTCTTTTTCACATCGTTTACATTGTCGAAGTTGCAAAGTTGGACGATATCTCGTCAACATCGTGTCAACATTGATTTTACTCAGAGAATCTTCATTAATATGGCAAGTTGAGAGAGATGAAAAATTGGCTATGTACCCATAATAAAAAAAAGATGCCTAGTGCATAGTCTTTCTACATAGAAATTGATTTTAATCTAAATCTCCGATTCTTCCTCCCGAAAAAGAGATCGTCGTCGTCATTACTAGAATATTCCTGGTCACTAAGTATCATTAAGTAAGTCGTACCTGTATTCTTCAACTTGTTGTACGCAGTACTTTCGTAGTGTAATGCGTATCTATGATTGCTAATGCGTAATTGTACGCTCTATTTTAATTTTCAATGCGTATTTTGTAAAATTTAATGCGTATTTCTGCAAATACGCACCTTATCTGGAGCTCTGTAAATTGAACCCATTTTTGTTAACATCATTTACATAGTCGTTATCGCAACGGTGTAATCGCATCAACATTGTCAATAATGCGATGTCGACGATGTCAACATCGTAAAAGAAAACTATGAAGACAATGTAACCATGACATGGTATTAACGTTATCAAACTTATGTTGTTGACAATGTCAATATAGAAAACAAGAGGCCCATGGGCCACATTGCTTACCTGAGTAACTTTGGTGATGCAGTTCCTTACCAGATTTCCCCTTTTCATATATCTATTGTAACCCTCTTCCCCCCCCCACCCCCGTCATAATTTTAATAATTTAGAATCTACACTACCCCAGGATGCTTCCACATAAGCTTCAGCTTTCCTGGCCCACTGGTGCTTGAGAAGAAGATTTTTCCAATATCTTTCTATATAAAATTATGACTCCCTAATGTGGCCCCTCCCTACCCAGGGTCAAGAATTTTACAATTTAGAATGTACACTACCCCTGAATGCTTCCACATAAGTTTCAGCTTTCCTGACCCACTGGTTCTTGAGAAGAAGATTTTTAAAGATTTTTATCTATATATTCCTGTATTAAACTTGGATTCCCTATTGTGGCCTCTCCCTTCCCTCGGGGGTCAAGATTTTTATAATTTAGAATCTACACTACCCCAGGATGCTTCCACATAAGTTTCAGCTTTCCTGGCCCACTGGTTCTTGAGAAGAAGATTTTTAAAGATTATCCTTATATATTTCTATGTAAAACTTGGATTCCCTACTGTGGCCCCTCCCTACCTCCGAGGGTCGTGATTTTTACAATTTAAAATCTGCACTACCCCAGGATGCTTCCACATAAGTTTCTACTTTTATTAAGTGGTCCACTGGTTCTTGTAAAGAGGATTTTTAAAGATTGTTCCTATATATTTCTATGTAAAACTTGGATTACCTATTGTGGCCCCTCCCTACCCCCGGAGGTCATGATTTTTATTATTTTATTATTTTTGGCCCAGTGGTTCTTGAGAAGAAGATTTTTTCTTATTTTTGTATTTTCTGGATTATCTCCCATTGGAAGGGGGCCTGGTCCTTTATTTTAACAATTTAAATTCTCCTTCACCCAGGGATGCTTTGTACCAAGTTTACTTAAAATTGGCCCAGTGGTTTTTGAGAAGTTGAAAATGTGAAAAGTTAACAGACGGACGGACGGACAGACAGACAGCTAGACAGACAGACGGACGGACAACGAACAATGGGTGATAAGAAAAGCTCGCTTGAGCTTTCAGCTCAGGTGAGCTAATAAGAAATACTTAACTTAATGTAAACTTTGCAAACACTAAATCGATATAAACTCGATATCGCATAAACATTGACATCATCGCGATGTCGACGATGTCAACATAATGAATGAAACGTTGTAGACGATGTATTCATGATATCGTGTTTACATTGAATGCATTGTGTTGTCGACAATTTCAATAAAGAGATACAATGTACTAACATAAAAGAAGGAGTAAACACTATAATATTATCATAATAATATACTGTCTACAGTAATACAATAATATTTTTAGATGTTACCCATAAAGCATGAATATTTTTGTTATACTCGTTATGAATAAAACAAAAACTATACCTTTCTGTTGCCATAAAAAGTCTGTTACAACGTTATTATAATAGACTGGTACCCTGACATTGGTTAACGGGCGCAAGCGCCCTAAAAAACCAACCATTTTATCGCGTCACAGGAAACAGCACTGAAAAAATCTATATTTAGAGTCGCGTAAATCCAGATATGCTGAAGTAAATAAACCCTTCTCTCTGCACTCTACACATGATACACTGCTGTTAACAAAGAATGTAGACGGATTTTAAGCATCTATAAAACCGTAAAGAAGTACTGCCTCAAAAGCCATTGAATGTAAAGCGGGAATAGGTCCCATATGCGTATATTCTACCAAAATAATTCAAATCAAGATGTATGCATGATTAATTTACCTGCATATTTGCCACTAATATGATAAATCATCGATTTAGTTATAACACTTGTTCTTTATCATTATTTATGTTCTAAAGTTTACGGGGATTAATGCTATAACTCGTCTCTCTAACTCCATGTGTTATGGTGTGCACATCGAATAGGAGGATTACAATGCTTAACACTACGGAACATTTAAAAGTTCATAGTGACAATATATATTGTAAGTTAATGATAAGTTACTAATAAAGTCCCTACTATATGTTGTTTGAATAATTTCCCCCGCCCGTATTCAATTGTTGTACTGTAAATCACTTTTTATTCGCGAGAACTTTATTTTCGCGTAATTACGCGAGACAGTGTGTTCGCGAAAATTTAATTCTCGCGTATAATAGTATTCCATAAGAATATATAGAGCAATAACCACAAATCACGAAAATTTTGTCTCGCTAATCAAGAGTCAATGAGTATCTCGCGAAAATAAGGTTGCAAAATTTA
>NW_026936698.1:0-7338 GCF_032062105.1 Saccostrea cuccullata
TTACTATTTGGAGACAAGAATAAGAATTGAGGCAATTCGAGATAGAAAGTATAACAGGATACGCTTAATAAAATACTAAGCGAATGTAGACAAATTTGGTATTCTTAAGTTTAAAATGTTGATTTAACTTATTTAACAGTTATTGCCAAGGTTTTGAAATTAGCATCATTCATTATTCATCAGTCAAGGTCTTGTTACATTGTGGCTTGATGCCAAATCGTGGGCGTGACTTAAAAACTGTGGTTCTTCTGGCAAATACACCACAGCAACATCAAAGTAAAATTTGAATTTACTGCCAGTCCTATGGTACAACCCTGTATACAGTATGTTTTCTCTCAAACTAATCAAACTTAAAGCAGGGTTCTTAGTATGAGATACATGTAGTAATATATTCTCAATGACATAATAAGGCTGAAAACATTATTTATATTATGTTATTTTTTTCACTATCATAAAGTATTAAATATTGAAGAGATACATTAAATGCTGAAATCATATATATCATGGTCATGGAAAGTAATTATTGATATTGGTATATTAAAGGACATTGACTGAGCTTTAAGATTTCTAAGTTATATTCAAGCATTATAATTCTGACATCATATAATAATTTTGTATGAATATTGCAGATCATAGGTGATGTGAAGAGAACCAGGAAACTGATGTTGAAAGAAGTACTTAATGACCCTTATGAATGGACTTAAATGTGAAAGACTGTTCCATTGTTTATCTAAGATATATGAATTTATTTAATATTTTGATATCATTGAAAAATTCAGTTACAGTTTTTGTACATCAAATGAATTATTAAACATATAAAATGGTAATGCTTTTTTCTTTTACATGTAATAAATTTTTTTGATAGATTTTTGAAAGAATACGCATTATTTCACATTGCTTCCTTTAGAAAAGTTAGGGAATCTTGAAGTTTCCCAGTAATTTCCACCAGGAATGAGACTCCAGATAATTCCACCAAGTTTCCGCCACACAGAAAGTGCTACACAAGTTCCATATAGTTTCCTGAGTCAAGGAAACTTCAGGAATCATAAGGTTTCACGAGCTTCCATGTAGTTTCCCATAAAAGAAAACCTTAAGATTCCATCAAGTTTCCATTCCGCGGAAACCACTACGCTCAAATTCCATATGGTTTCCTGAGTCAAGGAAACTTTAGGAATCGTGAGGTTTCCCGAGCTTCCATGTAGTTTCCCGTATAAGGAAACCTAAAGATTCCATCAAGTTTCCATTCCACGGAAACCCCCTACGCTCCAATTCCTTATGGTTTCCTGAGTCAAGGAAACTTTAGGAATCATGAGGTTTCCCGAGCTTCCATGTAGTTTCCCGTAAAAGGAAACCTAAAGATTCCACCAAGTTTCCATTCCACGGAAACCCCCTACGCTCCGATTCCATCAAGTTTCCTGATTCTGGAAACCAGTGGAATCTTCAGGTTTCCCATTACAGGAAACTACATGGATGTTCGGGAAACTTCAGGTTTACAGAGGTTTCCGTGGTTCGGGATACCTTATGGAATCGGAGCGTAGGGGGTTTCCGTGTCACGGAAACTTGGCGGAATAACCTAGCATCCGCTACGGAAACCACTGGGAAACATGATGTAAACTTGAGGTTTCCATGTGGTTTCCATAAAGTTTCCCATGATGGGAAACCACTTTTTTCACCCAGTGTTACTCAGCAGCCTAATCACCTTTTGGGGGATGGTTGGTGGTGTCATGTTGATGTGCAGTAAGGTTTCGGAATTTTGATTTTTCCCCGGGGGGTCAAATGGGGGTCAAAAAATGACGTTTTTTATGCAAAAAGCCCTATCTTCCCTGAACTCCTCTTACATTTTACTCAGCAGCCTAATCATCTTTTGTTGGATGATTAGTGGTGTCATGTAGATGTGCAGTAAGGTTTCAGAATTTTGATTTTGCCCCGGGGGGTCAAATGGGGTTCGAAAAATGACGTTTTTTGTGCAAAAAGTCCCGTCTTCCCTGAACTCCTTCTACATTTTACTCAGCAGCCAAATCACCTTTTGGGGGATGGTTGGTGGTGTCATGTAGATGTGCAGTAAGGTTTCGGAATTTTAATTTTGCCCGGGGGGGTCAAATGGGGGTAGAAAAATGACATTTTTTATGTAAAAAGCCCCATCTACCCTGAACTCCTCTTACATTTTACTTAGCAGCCTAATCATCTTTTGTGGGATGATTAGTGGTGACATGTAGATGTGCAGTAAAGTTTCTGAATTTTGATTTTGCCCCGGGGGGTCAAATGGGGGTCGAAAAATGACGTTTTTTGTGCAAAAAGTCCCGTCTTCCCTGAACTCCTTCTACATTTTACTCAGCAGCCAAATCACCTTTTGGGGGATGGTTGGTGGTGTCATGTAGATGTGCAGTAAGGTTTTGGAATTTTAATTTTGCCTGGGGGGTCAAATGGGGGTCGAAAAATGACGTTTTTCATGTAAAAAGCCCCATCTACCCTGAACTCCTCTTACATTTTACTTAGCAGCCTAATCATCTTTTGTGGGATGATTAGTGGTGTCATGTACATGTGCAGTAAGGTTTCGGAATTAAGATTTTGCCCCAGGGGATCAAATGGGGGTCGAAAAATAACGTTTTTCATACAAAGAGCCCTGTTTTCCCTGAACTCCTCTTACATTTTACTCAGCAGCCTAATAATCTTTTGGGAGATGGTTGGTGGGGTCATGCAGATGTGCAGTAAGGTTTTGGAATTTAGATTTTGCCCCGGGGGGTCAAATGTGGGTTGAAAAACGACGTTTTTTGTGCAAAAAGCCCTGTCTTCCTTGAAGTCTTCCTTAATGTTACTCAGAAGCCTAATCATCTTTTAGGAGAGTTAAATATTTTGAAAATTATGTAAAACATCAACGTCAAGGGGTAACAAGATGTGTTTGTGAAACACTATGCGCCTGGCGTCAACAAAGTTCGAAAAAGCTATTTTTAGCATATAGTTCACAGTCAAGGTCACAAGGTCATTGACCTTGGTGTTATTTGTAAGAACTTAATTAGTGGGGTATGCATACTAAATATGAAGTCCCTATCTCCTATGGTTCAAAAGTTATGGCAAAAAGTAGAAAAAGCTATTTTTAGTATAAAGGTCACAGTTAACTTCACATGGTCATTGACCTTGGTGTTGTTTGAAAGAACTTTATTAGTGGAGTATGCATACTAAATATGAAGTCCTTATCTTTTATGGTTCAAAAGTTATGGCAAAAAGTGGAAAAAGCTATTTTTAGCATATAGGTCACAGTCAAGGTCACAAGGTCATTGACCTTGATGTCATTTGAAGGAACTTAATTAGTGCAGTATGCATACCAAATATGAAGTCCCTATCTTCTATGGTTCAAAGGTTATGGCAAAAAGTGGAAAAAGCTATTTTAAGTATAAAGGTCACAGTCAAGGTCACATGGTCATTGACCTTGGTATTGTTTTAAAGAACCTTTTTAGTGAAGTATGCATACCAAATATGAAGTCCCTATCTCCTATGGTTCAAAAGTTATAACAAACAGTTGAAAAACCTATTTTTAGCATATAGGTCACAGTCAAGGTCACAAGGTCATTGACCCTGATGTCATTTGAAAGAACTTTATTAGAGGAGTAGGCATACTAATTATGAAGTCTCTATTTCTTATGGTTCAAAAGTTATGACAAACAGTTGAAAAACCTATTTCTAGCATATAGGTCACAGTCAACGTCACAAGGTCATTGACCTTGATGTCATTTGAAAGAACTTTATTAGAGGAGTATGCATACCAAATATGAAGTCTCTATCTCTTACGGTTCAAAAGTTTTGGCCAAGGTTAAAGTTGACAACAGACAAACAGACAAACAGATAAACAGACAAACAGACAAACAGACAGGACAAAAACAATATGCGCCCCTAAAAAATTCGGGCGCATAAAAAAACATCGCATGCTGGGAAACACCTTGAATTCTTATGAGTAATTTATGTACATATGTCAAATGTGAGAGTCATATCTCATCTCAATCAAAAGTTATAAGCAAATGCAACATTTTTGAAAAGTAGGTTAGGCTTGATCGCTTCAAGGTCAAGGTCACAGTGTAAAAGTCATGATTTATTTGGAAAGGTCTTATCACAGGTAATAATATACATGCATTATGATATGAATGCCTAAACTTTTCTCTTTCAAAATGATGAATTTATAACAATTTAATTTTTTTGCAAGTTGGTCAAACTTCTAGGTCACATGTAAAAAAAAAAACATGCCATTCTCACAGGTAAATATATATACTAATACATAAGTTTAATATGAATGTCTCTTCTCATTCAGTAGATATAACCGTGATACATGTAACCAAGGTTAAATTTATTGAGACAGATGGACTGAGTCTGACATACAAATGTACATATTTCTATATGAATTGGGTAAAATTGGCCCAGTGGTTCTAGAGAAGTTAAAAATGTAAAAAGTTTTCAGACAAACAGATGGACAACACGTTACGACAGACATTATATGCTAAGGAAACCAAAAAAGCTCAAATGAGTGTTTTGAAAGGGTTACCATATGGTTGGAGTATTTGAAAAGCTGTTTTTTTTCCTGCAGAGATATGCATGACCAACATATTCATGTTTTATATTTTCTTTAGTGATTTGTTTGTTTGTTGTGAATACATCTTCCCTCATATGGAGACACCGCCAAATAATACTGAAGATAAGATGTGTTTGTGAAACACTGATGTCCCAGTATGGAAGCCTATGGCGAAGGTTGAAGTTTCTCAAATATATGTCAAAATCAAAGGTCAAGGTCAAAGGGTTCAAATTGTTAGTATCAGAAGAAAGTCTTGTCACAAGGAATGCACATGTGAAATAAAGAAATCCCTAGTAATTCCTGTTCAAAAGTTAATTGCCAAGGTTAATTTTTTTGTTTAAGTGGTTCAAACTCTAGGGTCAAGTTCAAACATATTTATACCTGTTGACAGTTCACAATGAATACAATATGTCATGATAAGTATGAAAGCCCTAGCACCTACTGATCAAAATTTAGGCAGAGTCTAAAGTTTGGTATTTTTCTTGTAAAAATATGTATCCCATGTCAAGCGATCAGAGGTAAAAATTAATGGTACCCAAATAAAAGGTCTTATTAAATTGTCACAAGAAACAAACCTATAAAATGTGGAAGCTATTTGTATAGCCCATCCCACTTAAAACTTATGGGCAAGCTAACTAGGATTTAATTTCTGCAGACTTATAGACAGACATACTAA
The DNA here is from genome assembly GCF_032062105.1 of Saccostrea cuccullata. Classification (NCBI taxonomy): domain Eukaryota; kingdom Metazoa; phylum Mollusca; class Bivalvia; order Ostreida; family Ostreidae; genus Saccostrea; species Saccostrea cuccullata. The sequence continues at coordinate 5,235 of NW_026936698.1, forward strand.
ACACAAGAAACAAAATATGTATAATAATTAGTCAAATGGAAAAAAAATATACTATTTAACTGGAATAACAAAATACATTGTTATTTCAGGGACAGGAAGTGGGTAGGAAGATTGGAATCCCCCCATCCCCCCCCCATCTGGCATTTGCTTTGTTATTTAAACAAGACTATATACTGTAGCAAGTAAAAAATTACTCTTGACATCCTCTCCCTATAAACTTAGAAAACATAGACCTCACTATCATTGTTTTTTTATTTGTTTATTTGTTTTCATTTTTTTTCTCCTGCTTGTCACGAAATTGTGGGCTGGAATTTTTTGACTGAGATGTGAACCCCCCTCCCTACTCCGGAAAAAAATTCTGGATCTGCACCAGTACTGGCAGTAACTGAATGTCACATCGACAACGGGAGATAACTTCACAATATGAAATTTGTCTAGTGTGGCATGCGATGATCTTTCACCCTTTTTAAACTTTAACCTAATAGTTTGGGTGTATTTTACCCCCCACTATACTAAAACTTCTACTTACCGACTCCCTGTGTCTCAACTTCATGAAATATAAATCCAATTATAACTCAAAATGAATTAATCCAATGCACACCAGACTGCACCCATGTGCCATTTTGGCGAACCTTCGTCGATTCCATCACCTTATCAGATGAAGTGGGAATCGGCCGAGGTGTGCCAAATGGTGTTTAATCTATAAATATGATAATGGGTGACGCAACGTGATGTGATGTAGAAATTTACATGTTCACATGTATAGTACAAGAACAAATTTTAAATTAATTCATAACAAACGATATTAAATTTTAACAAACCTTTTCCATCTAGCCTATTCCAAAAAGTATGTGCTGTGTGATTGTGGTGTCGAGGGGGGGGGGGGGGTAGTAAATTTAAAAAGGTCCTATTATGAGCAAAACATATATCAAAATCTAATTTCAGACGCGGATCCAGAAATTTTTTCCGGGGGGGGGGGGGGGGTCCTCCGCAGTCAAAAGAAATCCTATCCCAGAAATTGACAATCAAAAAAAAAACCTAAAATAAATCTCACCCAAACGTCAAAAACCTAGCTATATCGTGGGGGGATGGGGTGGGAGTAGTGGTGACTTCTATTGCCGCAAATTAAATGTTTAACTTTTCATACTTATTTTACACATATTCGTGTTTACCAGGGGGGGGGGGGATCTGCATTTTCCAAGGGGGGTCCATTGTAACTTTTTCCTTGTTTTAGTATATACATTTTTTAACCTTGTAAATTCCAGGTGGGGGGGGGGGGGGGGTTCTGAACCCCCCCCCCCCCCCCCGACAGATCCGTGCATGAATTTACATCATTTATAAAATTCAGACTGGTATATAATGAATTAAACGTGTATAAAATAAATATAAGAGGTTCTGAGTTATTGGTCACAGGGTCTGAGAATTTCATACTCAATTTGATGAATACATGTAAATTATAGAATTATTTTGACTATTTCTTTGGAAAGCCGCCCAATATGTAGGAGCGTGTATTTAGAGGCAAACACCTTAGTGCGGGTATTACTGTCTCATGACAGCATCTAGTATTGTCCTGTTAAATCAAATACAAATTTAAAAAATGATACATTAAGAGAAAATATGGGAAAATTATTCACGGTGCAAATATTACCTGTATCCACAGTATTGATTAATCTGTAAAGGTACGAAAAAGTGAATATTAATTGTTCAATTTTTTTTTTTTTGGGGGGGGGGGGGGTGTAAAATCATAGTATAGGCAACAGAAGGCTGTTTTAATAGCCGTTGCAAATTGTGCGATTATTCAAAACACAAGGATCGTGCGTAATTAACATTATCACGTGTATATACATGTATTTGTTGCGTATCATGCTTAATTGTATGGACATTTTGTTTAAAATTATCCCTCGGACTTGCTGTACATATGGAAGGATATAATTTTGCCGACATACCTTCACACGTTTTTTATCGTTAAGTGTTATCCCTTCGGTAGAAGCTCTAGGGTAGTGTACATTGCTATGCATATTGGAAATTCATTCGAGATTCATAGTCAAAGACATTTGACGGCACTTGTTTGGATAAACTGTAAATTAATTACCAAATCTATAAC
>NW_026936699.1:0-7506 GCF_032062105.1 Saccostrea cuccullata
TTTGCGAACCATCAGGAGCGGATCAAAGAATTTATGAATGAATAAAAACTATGGAAATGACGTACCAATTTTTTAATTTATACTTGCACTATCTAATGAAATGAATAATATACAAGTGATAGATATACAAGAAAACGCGAAATGATAATAAATGCAGCTGACAATCGTTATTTTTTTTTTATATAGATAAAATAAAATATTTATAAATTCAAGAGACAAAACAGAAGGAGAATGAATGATGGCAAAATATCACATGACGGGAACTGAATTTTATGAATGAAGATTTTAAAAAGTTACTTGTAAGTTGTATATGTTATATCTGTGTACTCTACTTGGCTGTGTGCTTCATAAAAAGAGGGGGGGGGGGGGGGCGTCTTGAACATAGTAAATAGCCATAACGTTTGAACGGTAAGTACTAGGGCTTTCGTATTTCAAATATGTAATCCTTGTGAAAAGAACTTTTATTGGATACGACGAACTTTGACCCTTTGACCTAGACCTTGGAGAACACATGTGTACATCTGAATCTTTTTTTCTGTTTCGTTTCTATGGCAACCGTGAGCGACTCATTACAATTATTTTGAAAGTAGAAATCACTTTGACACATTGCAAGGAATAAACATTGAAAGTTTCAAAACGATTGCCTGAGTAGTTATTGAGAAAATCGAAATTAAAGAATTTTAACTTTTACCTGGTTTCCATGGCAATAATCGATTATATGAAAATTTTAAATACGAGTTGCAGAACTACAGATACTAATCATTAAAATAAGAAAAGTTTCATGACGAACGTTTAAGGGACCAGAGAGAACACTCTCGGACAAAATTTGTCGCTTTTTACAGGTTTCCATGGCAACGGTAGACATATTGGAACTGAACGACCTCACTGCACAACTACAACCAGTGATCGTCCTTGAAGGAAAGTTTCAGGAAGATTGTCCCAGCCATCTCCGAGAAACAGCCTGGATAAAAAAAACATGCGTACAATATCAATATGTCGTCCCCGACTTCGTTCGGGGCGACATAATAACTCCTGAATTTTTCTCATCAATAACTCCTGAATTTTCCCCTTCAATTCGAGCATTTCTGCATTGCAGAGAGCTGATGTGTGTTATGAGATAATAAATCATGTGTGAACTTTCTCAGTTTAGCGGAATCATGAACATTTTCGGCGAGATGAATGTTTTGTATACAGTGGTGATCAAGGCTTTGCGAACCATCAGGAGCGGATCAAAGAATTTATGAATGAATAAAAACTATGGAAATGACGTACCAATTTTTTAATTTATACTTGCACTATCTAATGAAATGAATAATATACAAGTGATAGATATACAAGAAAACGCGAAATGATAATAAATGCAGCTGACAATCGTTATTTTTTTTTTATATAGATAAAATAAAATATTTATAAATTCAAGAGACAAAACAGAAGGAGAATGAATGATGGCAAAATATCACATGACGGGAACTGAATTTTATGAATGAAGATTTTAAAAAGTTACTTGTAAGTTGTATATGTTATATCTGTGTACTCTACTTGGCTGTGTGCTTCATAAAAAGAGGGGGGGGGGGGCGTCTTGAACATAGTAAATAGCCATAACGTTTGAACGGTAAGTACTAGGGCTTTCGTATTTCAAATATGTAATCCTTGTGAAAAGAACTTTTATTGGATACGACGAACTTTGACCCTTTGACCTAGACCTTGGAGAACACATGTGTACATCTGAATCTTTTTTTCTGTTTCGTTTCTATGGCAACCGTGAGCGACTCATTACAATTATTTTGAAAGTAGAAATCACTTTGACACATTGCAAGGAATAAACATTGAAAGTTTCAAAACGATTGCCTGAGTAGTTATTGAGAAAATCGAAATTAAAGAATTTTAACTTTTACCTGGTTTCCATGGCAATAATCGATTATATGAAAATTTTAAATACGAGTTGCAGAACTACAGATACTAATCATTAAAATAAGAAAAGTTTCATGACGAACGTTTAAGGGACCAGAGAGAACACTCTCGGACAAAATTTGTCGCTTTTTACAGGTTTCCATGGCAACGGTAGACATATTGGAACTGAACGACCTCACTGCACAACTACAACCAGTGATCGTCCTTGAAGGAAAGTTTCAGGAAGATTGTCCCAGCCATCTCCGAGAAACAGCCTGGATAAAAAAAACATGCGTACAATATCAATATGTCGTCCCCGACTTCGTTCGGGGCGACATAATAACTCCTGAATTTTTCTCATCAATAACTCCTGAATTTTCCCCTTCAATTCGAGCATTTCTGCATTGCAGAGAGCTGATGTGTGTTATGAGATAATAAATCATGTGTGAACTTTCTCAGTTTAGCGGAATCATGAACATTTTCGGCGAGATGAATGTTTTGTATACAGTGGTGATCAAGGCTTTGCGAACCATCAGGAGCGGATCAAAGAATTTATGAATGAATAAAAACTATGGAAATGACGTACCAATTTTTTAATTTATACTTGCACTATCTAATGAAATGAATAATATACAAGTGATAGATATACAAGAAAACGCGAAATGATAATAAATGCAGCTGACAATCGTTATTTTTTTTATTATATAGATAAAATAAAATATTTATAAATTCAAGAGACAAAACAGAAGGAGAATGAATGATGGCAAAATATCACATGACGGGAACTGAATTTTATGAATGAAGATTTTAAAAAGTTACTTGTAAGTTGTATATGTTATATCTGTGTACTCTACTTGGCTGTGTGCTTCATAAAAAGAGGGGGGGGGGGGCGTCTTGAACATAGTAAATAGCCATAACGTTTGAACGGTAAGTACTAGGGCTTTCGTATTTCAAATATGTAATCCTTGTGAAAAGAACTTTTATTGGATACGACGAACTTTGACCCTTTGACCTAGACCTTGGAGAACACATGTGTACATCTGAATCTTTTTTTCTGTTTCGTTTCTATGGCAACCGTGAGCGACTCATTACAATTATTTTGAAAGTAGAAATCACTTTGACACATTGCAAGGAATAAACATTGAAAGTTTCAAAACGATTGCCTGAGTAGTTATTGAGAAAATCGAAATTAAAGAATTTTAACTTTTACCTGGTTTCCATGGCAATAATCGATTATATGAAAATTTTAAATACGAGTTGCAGAACTACAGATACTAATCATTAAAATAAGAAAAGTTTCATGACGAACGTTTAAGGGACCAGAGAGAACACTCTCGGACAAAATTTGTCGCTTTTTACAGGTTTCCATGGCAACGGTAGACATATTGGAACTGAACGACCTCACTGCACAACTACAACCAGTGATCGTCCTTGAAGGAAAGTTTCAGGAAGATTGTCCCAGCCATCTCCGAGAAACAGCCTGGATAAAAAAAACATGCGTACAATATCAATATGTCGTCCCCGACTTCGTTCGGGGCGACATAATAACTCCTGAATTTTTCTCATCAATAACTCCTGAATTTTCCCCTTCAATTCGAGCATTTCTGCATTGCAGAGAGCTGATGTGTGTTATGAGATAATAAATCATGTGTGAACTTTCTCAGTTTAGCGGAATCATGAACATTTTCGGCGAGATGAATGTTTTGTATACAGTGGTGATCAAGGCTTTGCGAACCATCAGGAGCGGATCAAAGAATTTATGAATGAATAAAAACTATGGAAATGACGTACCAATTTTTTAATTTATACTTGCACTATCTAATGAAATGAATAATATACAAGTGATAGATATACAAGAAAACGCGAAATGATAATAAATGCAGCTGACAATCGTTATTTTTTTTTTATATAGATAAAATAAAATATTTATAAATTCAAGAGACAAAACAGAAGGAGAATGAATGATGGCAAAATATCACATGACGGGAACTGAATTTTATGAATGAAGATTTTAAAAAGTTACTTGTAAGTTGTATATGTTATATCTGTGTACTCTACTTGGCTGTGTGCTTCATAAAAAGAGGGGGGGGGGGCGTCTTGAACATAGTAAATAGCCATAACGTTTGAACGGTAAGTACTAGGGCTTTCGTATTTCAAATATGTAATCCTTGTGAAAAGAACTTTTATTGGATACGACGAACTTTGACCCTTTGACCTAGACCTTGGAGAACACATGTGTACATCTGAATCTTTTTTTCTGTTTCGTTTCTATGGCAACCGTGAGCGACTCATTACAATTATTTTGAAAGTAGAAATCACTTTGACACATTGCAAGGAATAAACATTGAAAGTTTCAAAACGATTGCCTGAGTAGTTATTGAGAAAATCGAAATTAAAGAATTTTAACTTTTACCTGGTTTCCATGGCAATAATCGATTATATGAAAATTTTAAATACGAGTTGCAGAACTACAGATACTAATCATTAAAATAAGAAAAGTTTCATGACGAACGTTTAAGGGACCAGAGAGAACACTCTCGGACAAAATTTGTCGCTTTTTACAGGTTTCCATGGCAACGGTAGACATATTGGAACTGAACGACCTCACTGCACAACTACAACCAGTGATCGTCCTTGAAGGAAAGTTTCAGGAAGATTGTCCCAGCCATCTCCGAGAAACAGCCTGGATAAAAAAAACATGCGTACAATATCAATATGTCGTCCCCGACTTCGTTCGGGGCGACATAATAACTCCTGAATTTTTCTCATCAATAACTCCTGAATTTTCCCCTTCAATTCGAGCATTTCTGCATTGCAGAGAGCTGATGTGTGTTATGAGATAATAAATCATGTGTGAACTTTCTCAGTTTAGCGGAATCATGAACATTTTCGGCGAGATGAATGTTTTGTATACAGTGGTGATCAAGGCTTTGCGAACCATCAGGAGCGGATCAAAGAATTTATGAATGAATAAAAACTATGGAAATGACGTACCAATTTTTTAATTTATACTTGCACTATCTAATGAAATGAATAATATACAAGTGATAGATATACAAGAAAACGCGAAATGATAATAAATGCAGCTGACAATCGTTATTTTTTTTTTATATAGATAAAATAAAATATTTATAAATTCAAGAGACAAAACAGAAGGAGAATGAATGATGGCAAAATATCACATGACGGGAACTGAATTTTATGAATGAAGATTTTAAAAAGTTACTTGTAAGTTGTATATGTTATATCTGTGTACTCTACTTGGCTGTGTGCTTCATAAAAAGATGGGGGGGGGGCGTCTTGAACATAGTAAATAGCCATAACGTTTGAACGGTAAGTACTAGGGCTTTCGTATTTCAAATATGTAATCCTTGTGAAAAGAACTTTTATTGGATACGACGAACTTTGACCCTTTGACCTAGACCTTGGAGAACACATGTGTACATCTGAATCTTTTTTTCTGTTTCGTTTCTATGGCAACCGTGAGCGACTCATTACAATTATTTTGAAAGTAGAAATCACTTTGACACATTGCAAGGAATAAACATTGAAAGTTTCAAAACGATTGCCTGAGTAGTTATTGAGAAAATCGAAATTAAAGAATTTTAACTTTTACCTGGTTTCCATGGCAATAATCGATTATATGAAAATTTTAAATACGAGTTGCAGAACTACAGATACTAATCATTAAAATAAGAAAAGTTTCATGACGAACGTTTAAGGGACCAGAGAGAACACTCTCGGACAAAATTTGTCGCTTTTTACAGGTTTCCATGGCAACGGTAGACATATTGGAACTGAACGACCTCACTGCACAACTACAACCAGTGATCGTCCTTGAAGGAAAGTTTCAGGAAGATTGTCCCAGCCATCTCCGAGAAACAGCCTGGATAAAAAAAACATGCGTACAATATCAATATGTCGTCCCCGACTTCGTTCGGGGCGACATAATAACTCCTGAATTTTTCTCATCAATAACTCCTGAATTTTCCCCTTCAATTCGAGCATTTCTGCATTGCAGAGAGCTGATGTGTGTTATGAGATAATAAATCATGTGTGAACTTTCTCAGTTTAGCGGAATCATGAACATTTTCGGCGAGATGAATGTTTTGTATACAGTGGTGATCAAGGCTTTGCGAACCATCAGGAGCGGATCAAAGAATTTATGAATGAATAAAAACTATGGAAATGACGTACCAATTTTTTAATTTATACTTGCACTATCTAATGAAATGAATAATATACAAGTGATAGATATACAAGAAAACGCGAAATGATAATAAATGCAGCTGACAATCGTTATTTTTTTTTTTATATAGATAAAATAAAATATTTATAAATTCAAGAGACAAAACAGAAGGAGAATGAATGATGGCAAAATATCACATGACGGGAACTGAATTTTATGAATGAAGATTTTAAAAAGTTACTTGTAAGTTGTATATGTTATATCTGTGTACTCTACTTGGCTGTGTGCTTCATAAAAAGAGGGGGGGGGGCGTCTTGAACATAGTAAATAGCCATAACGTTTGAACGGTAAGTACTAGGGCTTTCGTATTTCAAATATGTAATCCTTGTGAAAAGAACTTTTATTGGATACGACGAACTTTGACCCTTTGACCTAGACCTTGGAGAACACATGTGTACATCTGAATCTTTTTTTCTGTTTCGTTTCTATGGCAACCGTGAGCGACTCATTACAATTATTTTGAAAGTAGAAATCACTTTGACACATTGCAAGGAATAAACATTGAAAGTTTCAAAACGATTGCCTGAGTAGTTATTGAGAAAATCGAAATTAAAGAATTTTAACTTTTACCTGGTTTCCATGGCAATAATCGATTATATGAAAATTTTAAATACGAGTTGCAGAACTACAGATACTAATCATTAAAATAAGAAAAGTTTCATGACGAACGTTTAAGGGACCAGAGAGAACACTCTCGGACAAAATTTGTCGCTTTTTACAGGTTTCCATGGCAACGGTAGACATATTGGAACTGAACGACCTCACTGCACAACTACAACCAGTGATCGTCCTTGAAGGAAAGTTTCAGGAAGATTGTCCCAGCCATCTCCGAGAAACAGCCTGGATAAAAAAAACATGCGTACAATATCAATATGTCGTCCCCGACTTCGTTCGGGGCGACATAACTAGATGAGATCTCGTTGCGAGCAACGAGTAGGTCTTCCGTTGAATTTCTCGATAAGATGAGATGTGATTTTGACTGAGATATTCGTTAAAAGAGAATGACATTAAGTTTTCTTTCATTAATTTTAAAGTTTCTGATTTTTATCACGATATTCTGAGCATCTTTTGTTCAATATGGCTTAAAAAAATGCTCCTTCTTTTCGAAACGAAATGCATAAAAAAATATATATCGTTTTGGCTCCTTGCAACCACTTCTTACGTAACATATGATCAAAATTTTATAAGATATTGTTGTAAATCGTTAAGATGAATATCTGTGCTTCTCATCATGGATACTTATCAAAATATTGATCATTAGAGAGTTATAGATAAAAAAATTTTGGACCCTCTGAACCCCTAATTTGAGGGGTCAGCCCCATTTTCTGATATCAAATGAAAGGTCTTGAGATTTTGAAGATTTTTGT
>NW_026936700.1:0-7344 GCF_032062105.1 Saccostrea cuccullata
TAATATATATTTCCTTAATATATGACGTTTTATGTGAAATTTTTTTATTTTCTTCTGAACAAAAAGATACTCTATTGTAGGTTTTCCTCTAGCATTGCACTGCCAATTTAGATGCAATTTATTACAACACCTATATAGGGGCATTTCAAAAGTTCTGGCAACTGTTTAATAAAAGATTAACCGTTTTACGGAAATTATTGAGTTTGATATCATTGGAAACACAGACACCAAACTCGCTTGAATTTTTAACCCCCTAGTATATAATAAAGAGAAGGTTATGAACTCCGTCATTCATTTTTGACCCCCCTTTCGCTTCAAAAGCTATTTAATTTCACAAATCAGCAAAGATTCCACTTTTTATGCTTGCAGTGTATAAAATAAACTCTCTTCTTATTTCATGCCAATTTTCACCGCTGGATCATGCATAGTTCTTGAGATGTACCCCAATGTCTGTTATATCTAAGTAGGTCGTACATTTACTGGCAGGCCGATTTCTACTTTCGCTTCAAGAGTAAACATACTTATTGCACGATGCCATTACTATCATTAACATATATCAATAAGCACAGTTGCAAAAGAATATAACTTACCCTATTTATGTGTTATTTAATCCATTATAAAGACGTAAATGCAATTAAATTATTCGTTGTTTACTGGCTGTCTGTAACTTCCGGCCATTTTGTTTGTCCCGAGTACCCAAATGAAAGATGCGCACTGATTGGACAATCGTTTGGCGGATTTTTTGGGAAGAACTTTTACTCATCGCTTATTTTCAAGGTAAACACCTATGATTGAAAAGATGCACGTTTTTGATGGACACCAACGTGCGCTTAAAATCGCATTTGAGAGCCATAATTGTATTTAGGAGGCCAAGCAGGTCCAGGCACGTAGCGGGGGGGGGGGGTTGCCACTTCTTTTGGCCAACATTACTTTCATTACTGGAATTGAGCTGGTTAACCACCCACCCCCACCCCCCCATTTTATAGTCCACTTGATTATAATATGAGTTTATATCAAGGAAAAATATAGTATAGAAAGCAGAGAATTGGTAACAAAAGAAGTTGGCATTGAAAAAGTTGGACTCTAACACAACCCCCACACACTCACGAAATAAGATTTTCTTTTTTTCTGCTTGCCAACTTTTCAGATAAGTCAAAAAAATTTCTCTGCCCCTCCTTTCAAAAACGATGCTACATGGCTGAAATCAGTACTTATTTCGCAAATATTTATAACTCTTTATAACAAAAGAAAAGTTGCGCTAACATGCACTATACAGGAATAGATTGTACAAACTTCACTTCGAGGTCTGATGCAGTCACTATTCACAACTGGGCTGGATTGGATGATGGAAGGTAATTTTTTCAAAGTATATATTTATTGTCCGTCAACCCTTGGCTCATGTTATAATTTATTTCAGGTCCGTGGCCACACAATTTTTCTCAATTGAAATGAACGCTGTAGCTACGTGGGGTGGGTTTTCACAGGTAATATACATGGGGTGGAAGGGTGGTTTTTTTGGGGGGAGGGGGTGAATTAACCATTGTCATAAAACAAGATCTATCTTATTGACAATTAGAAAATATCACATTGTACGTTACATCTTGTCAGAGCTATATAAACAAATGTATTATTGTACATGTATTACCGGGGTATGTATGTTCACAGGTACTTGTGGACAGGACACCACCCCCCACCCCCCACCCCCACCCCCCGATATTCAACCCCGGGGCTTATTGGACATTTTTTCAAAAATTTATTTCACTTATTCATCATGTGTACAATATGAAAAAATCGTCAAAACCCCAAAACAATCGCTTCACAAAAAATACCGCACTATACATTATAAGGGAGAAAGGTATGCCACTCTGGTTTGAGATTCCCCTACGTAAAAGCAACGGAAATGCATAGAGAATGTATGATAAAACCCGAGAGAGATGATTACGTCAGTCCAACCTGACAAGCAAAAAAAAAAAAAAAAGGAAAAGAAAAATCCAATTTCCCAAATCAGTTTCCCCATTTTTAAACTATACTGCAACGTGTCTGTGGAAAGTGGGGGGGGGGGGTTAAACCTACGCAGCAATGTTCAATGTCTATACTAAGTATACTTTTGGGGAAAAAAAGTGGGGTGGGATACCCCCCCCCCCCCCGATTCCGACATCTATGCTGCGTCTAGTACGAACACGGACAAGCAAAATTGTCTTCAATCCCCACCTATGTAATTTGACGACTTCTTTGTATGTCACTGACTGTGTGTATGATGTGATTCTTGTATATGTTAGAAATTTATTGATGTATCTTTAGTTTTCATTTACATGTATTTATTGATTGATACTTTTCATCATTATGGTTACATCATTCAACATTATGGTTACAGTCATATAAAATATGAGTAATACTTTGTTGGGGGGGGGGGGGGGGTGTAGAGTCCTTGAAGTAGCCCCCAGCTACATCTGCACTACAAGGATATAGAAATAATACCTTTAATGATATAATATGATATTATAAAAATAATTATATACCAGTAGAATAGTTTGTCACATAAAAAATACCTTTAATAATAGAACCACGGATTAATTGTATCATGGATCGTCTGATGCACTTGCATGTCCCCTCCACGTCAACTAAACTTTGATGATTTTAATTATAGATAATTTGGACTCAAATATCTATATCATTCACTTTGTCTGTACATTTTCTATAATCAATTGAACTTGACGTAAAAAAAGATCGCAGCATTATCACTTAAAAAAAAAAATGAATATACCAGGTAACATGACACCCATGCCTCTTCGTCCATAGGATGATAGGTGTTTACCTTGAAAATAAGCGATGAGTAAAGAGTTCTTCCGAAAAAATCCGCCAAACGATTGTCCAATCAGTGCGCATCTTCCATTTGGGTACACGGGACAAACAAAATGGCCGGAAGTTACAGACAGCCAGTAAACAACGAATAATTTAATTGCATTTACGTCTTTATAATGGATTAAATAACACATAAATAGGGTAAGTGATATTCTTTTGCAACTGTGCTTACTGATATATGTTAATGATAGTAATGGCATCGTGCAATAAGTATGTTTACTCTTGAAGCGAAAGTAGAAATCGGCCTGCCAGTAAATGTACGACCTACTTAGATATAACAGACATTGGGGTACATCTCAAGAACTATGCATGATCCAGCGGTGAAAATTGTCATGAAATAAGAAGAGAGTTTATTTTATACACTGCAAGCATAAAAAAGTGGAATCTTTGCTGATTTGTGAAATTAAATAGCTTTTGAAGCGAAAGGGGGGTCAAAAATGAATGACGGAGTTCATAACCTTCTCTTTATTATATACTAGGGGGTCAAAAATTCAAGCGAGTTTGGTGCCTGTGATTGGAAATATCAGAAAAATATACACATATTGTGACGTCACTTTATGATTTTTATGACGTAATAACTCCGAAAATGACGTAGGAATATAGAATGTTTAGCATACTGACCATAAAAATGACGTTAAAAAAGACACAATTTGATCAAATTAAAATTTTCAAGACAACTTTTGCTCATTACTTGGACGCAAGTTAACGGACGCAAATGCCATTTGGTTGAATGTTTACATAGACTTCAATCTATCATATGGTATTTTATTTTGGAGATCTTCTTGTTCTAAAATGGTTTTAGCGAGTGTCAAAATTAGCATGGTTTTAACGAATCTCGCTCAAACTTTTGTGTAAAAAGAGACCTTATTGTGAGAAAAAGACAAAGTTGACAATCAAAGAAAAATAGGCGATCGTGTTACAAAATTCGATGGCATTAATTCGTCAGGTGTTTTAACCAGATTTGTGGGATCGATGAAGGCTCAAGAGAAGTTAATTTTAGTGTGTCCCATATTTTCTCGTAAAATCCAAAATGGCGGCGGCGCAGTTGTAACCCCACCGTACCTCCACATATTCGCAAATTTTAATGCATGGAAAATAAATAAGATTTTACATGTCTGAGTAACTTATATTCAATTTTTGGATTCAAAAGTCAAAAGCAGTAGTGAGTTTTGGGGCACCGAAGTTGAATTTATATGAAAAAATACGCACAGAATCAAGTCGGGGACAAGATTTAGTACATTTTATTCGTGAATGGTAAAAGTGCTGTTACTCAAAATATATTTCATAAAAACTGCATTAATATACTTCAGTTTAATACAGAACATGTTTTATTTCAAACCTATGAAGAGCTATATAAAAGACCGAAAAACCAGCCGTATCATGTAAATAAAAATCCTAAATGAATGTCTATGATAGCATAACCGGACAAAAACCGTGCTCGTACATGTAAACAAATCATACAATGAATAATGGAATTGCTGATAAACAGTATCATAGTCCTACTCTACCTCTTTTCAAATTAAAATTTTCTATTAAATATTTTTTTTAATTAGCCTTTGACAGAACTTTAACGATCGTCTCATGTGGATAAAAACGCGACTTTTCAGTATGCTAAACATTCTATATTCTGACGTCATTTTCGGAGTTATTACGTCATAAAAATTATAAAGTGATGTCACAATATGTGTTTATTTTTCTGATCTTTCCAATGATGTCAAACTCAATAATTTCCGTAAAACGGCTAATCTTTTATTAAACAGTTGCCAGAACTTTTGAAATACCCCTCGTATGTCTCTTCCACCAGCTTTGCTATAATAACTTGGATAATTTCCGCAATAATGGTTTAATTAAAGGGTCGACCCCTTTTTGCTGTTTCATAAGTATAAACTGAGACCTTCTGAGTATCTGAAAAGTTATTTGTCTTCACACGGCTGTTTCAGCAAAAGCAATGCTGTAACATTTTGTATATCCCACCGATGGATTAATTTTACATCTGACGAAGTGATACTGTACTGCTCATGCAATGCCTGATCTTCTTAATCTGAAACATTTTTTCTTGAGTCAGGGGAAGACTTTTATCCCTGAAGATAAACTACAGGTTTATGAGAAAAATATCTACATATGTAGGCCTTTTTCACTTTTATATAAAGCTAATTCTTACTGGTGGAAAATAATTAATTCACGTTCAATTTTCTGTAGGAAAAAGAAATATGGGAAACAGTAACAATCACAGAAAAAAAAAGAAATTGAATTATTAATTTACCCGATAATTGTGTTAAAATGTTCAGTTTAATTCATACATGTACATGTACGTGTGAAAGCCTTCTTCCTTCAATAAATATCAATGCAATTTGTTTCTATTCGCGCGCTGTTCATGATGACATTTGCATACATGTAAGGATTCCCGACATGCTACCCAGAATCAATTTCTATACTGCCTTTTATAGTTCAATTGTTTATTTCAAATCTCATTTCTGAGTCATCTTTGCCCATTAAATTAATAAAACCCGCCCACTGGGACTGCTGGGATTGCTCTCTGGGACCGCTGGGACAGCTCTGGGACTGCTGTACTATGTGACACTACTCTTGGACTGCTGTGGGACTGCTCTGCGACTGCTTTAGCAATCCTAGAAAGCAGTCCCCGGGACTGCTTTGTGTCAGGTTGGGTCTGGTCTGTACTGTATAAAGGCCTCGCCTTACGCCTTGGCTTGAATTTTCAGATTTCTCGACGTCAGATGTTACTCTGCAACATTCACGATAACGCTTACTTAATTCTGAAAATTTTTTAATGGATACTACTATTGCTTTTACCTCAAGACCAAGGTCTCTTAACACATATGACATATCTACAGAAGGTGCTCATTTCTCTATAGGACTAGATACCATGGTACCTGATCCTTCCTCTGATGTCTCGAAGATCCATGTTTGCTCTAGATCTACTTATATTTTTGTATTGTTTTAATGACTTTTGATCTTGAGTACTGTTTGTTATCTCCTTATGTTTCACACCAGCATTTTATGGGGTTTTTTTCAGCAAGCGCAAAATTTACAAATGAAAAGTATATTTTAAAACAGTATGAATGAATGTCTAATTTTCAAAGAAAAAAGCTGTTTTTCAGATGACTTATCAAGATTAAAAACAACAGAGCAAAGTCCAACTAGAATTTGCCCCTACAACTGTGGAGCAAGTCTTGCGGTTGATGGATACATGTCTTCTTGTACAGAGACAGACGTCATTGGAGGAAGTGCATCAGATAAAAGGATGTGGTGGCAAGTAGACCTTGGTGATACCTACAGTATAAAAAGCATCAGCATAGCGTTCAAATCATTTGGTGACAAGTATGGTAAGATTATAATTAATTCAATGAGCTAAAATAAAATTTGGAGGGGGGGGGGGGTATTGTAACCGCTGAATCTTGCCTCTTATTGGACGTAAAAATCAGAACACAATAAAACTATGATAATATGTAGTTAAAATTATGCTTGTTTTAAAATCATCACTAAGTATGATTCACAGAATACATCGAGGCCACATGATGGTGCAAAAAGAGGACGTTTCCCCGAGTTTTCTCAATTCTGGCAGAATTCCGCCAAATTGAGATAACTTTCACTTTGGAAAGCATAGAGCACGAGCTTGCCTATCTGAGATTTTTACACACAATATCCATTTTATACTAGTGTACGAAATATATGAATTTGGTATTAGATAGGCAAGCCATTTGCTGTAAAATTGATGAGATTTTGCCTAAAAATGAGAATAATTGGAAATTAGCCTATTTTCCGACCTTTTCATGATCTATTTGAATCCAATAACGTAGAACCAATACTCCTTTTGTGGAAGGGGTGAATAGTGCACGTGGTTTCCAATTTTTGAACTGTTTCATCATTCTACAGACCCTGAAACGTGCTACTACCCCAAAAAAGCGTGTGACTTTCGTGCGTTTTCCGTTTCGTGCAAACCGTGTAGCGTTTCGTGTAAACCGTGCAGCGTTTCGTGTAAACCGTGCAGCGTTTCGTGTAAGCTCCAAAGCGTTTCGTGCAAACCGTGAAGCGAGCGTGCGAGAAGTGTGTGAGAAACGTGCGACTTTCGTGTAAAAACCGTGTGAGAAACGTGTGACTTTCGTGCAAGAATTGTGTGAGATTCATTCGGAAGTCATTTCATTTTTAATATGGCTATCGATGGGTCAGGATCTCAAATTGTATTAGTTTTTTATTATAAACCTTTTCGCGATAAATCTCGCACATGCGCATAAACGCTTCCGGACGGCAACATCCGCATTCCTGTGATATTGACATTAGGCTTAGCAACACTGTCAACAATAATGTCAAAGCGCGAAAATTTGAACAAATTAAAGGTAAATTCGCTAAAAGAAATAGCTCGCGATCAAGGAATAGAAATTAAGAAGAAGAAAAAAGAAAATCTAATTAGAGAAATTTTGACTAGCCAAGTGCCATTGATCGACTTAACACCGGTGACCAAGT
>NW_026936701.1:0-73286 GCF_032062105.1 Saccostrea cuccullata
TGTCCAATGTATTTTATAGGAAAAAATAAACAAAAATAGTGTTTACCGTTCTGTTCTTGTTGAAAAGTAATATTACTTACTAATATATTGGCTCTGACTTTATTGTTTATCTGTTCTGAATACCGTAAATCCTGTTTTTTTTCACATGTTAGAAACTATGCGAAAAGGAGGTAGATTTGTACATTTTCTATTTTGCACAAGTTAATTTTTACGATTGAAGATTCATTTTCTTTAAATGGTAATGTTTTTCATGTCACATGATAGCTGCTATAATTTCTGCTTGTCAAATATATTTTGCGACTTGAAAATGATCAAAGAAAAGGTGAAAAATAGATCATTGTGAAAATAACTGGATTTACGGTGTCTTTTTTTGAGGCGCATCGTTTTCGATGCAGCCTCATTGCGATCACCTGGCAATTCTTTCTTATCTAAACTGCGGCGGCAAAGGACTCAACAATATTGATTCTTAACACGTTATTAAATAGTGCTAATGTACATTGACAAGTTGGCGATATCCATTGTTAATTTTAAACAGCTAATAACATAAAATCTCATACATACATGTTTTTACTTTGAATCAACAGACTGAGGTTACAAAAAATGAGAAAATAAACAATTAAAACAAAGAGAGAAAACAACAACAAACGTGCCCTGCGCTAGTCTCGTTCTGCGCGGAGTAAGATCTATTTGCATAACAACAGCTCGTATTACTCGGTTTTGTATCGGGTTCATAATAAACGGTATACCACGCCCGATTGTTTATTTTAGTCCCGTATAATTTACATGAACATTTCATGTATATAACATTTGTTATATATTGTGCCATTTATATTGGAAAAAAGTTAAAAACAAAGTAGTGATATTTATAAAAGTGCACATAATGAAAGGAACTGAAATAATTCAGATAAGAAATTATATAAATTTATTCAATAATCATTACTAGTAATTTCTATATTGACATTCATTATTTCATCTTCCTAATAGTAAAAGAATAAAAATAAAAAAGAATTAAAATACAATTAAAATCAATTATGATTTAATTTAAATATCAATGAATTATAACCGATAGATCAGACTATCTTTAAAAAAAATGTTTTTCCTCTCCTGCACATGATCGATTGGCTAAAAATCAGAGCCATGGCTCAATTTTTTTAACCTCAAAGAAACGTTAGTTATTTTTTAAATTCTTATTCCTGGATTCTTTCATTCCCTTAACATTGATGTTGAATTTCTCTAAGAAAAAAAAAAGTTTTATACCCTCAATGCGATGCGCCTCTCAGGCCGTCAGGCCTTTGATTTTTATCTTGCAGCAATTAACTATGGTAAATGTTAATTAAACTCATCTAATGGTATATTAATAATGTAATACATCACAGCTTTAGATATATATAAAATTACATTCATATGTTGTGTCTTTATATAACATGTCTTCATTAAAGAAAAAAACCCTAAACTATATGGTTGACAACTGCAACTGGCATAAAGTCAGTCCAGTAGTAGATTGGCAATGGTAGATGAGCATTCTCCGTCCGCTCTAGGCCAGTGCCAAGTTGCATGTTGTCTACCTTTTAAAAATTGATTTAAATCAAATTTTATTAAGAAATCTAATCATACTCTCATATGTGTTGTTGTGTTGCTGCAGGAAGATAGTATACATGGGCCGAAACTTTCCTGGTTGTGTCAAATTATTAATTTTTTTTAGAAATTTATTACTCTGTACGAAAATGATCTCACAATGAGTGAGTTTTTATGTAAATGTTGAAGACAAATGTTTAAGTTATAAATGAGAATAGTTAGAAATTTTTTAAATTATGAAAACCAGGAAGGTATCAGGGGAATATTTTGTCCATTTTGATGTCTCAGTTTGATCTCTTCTCTGACTGATGAGGCCCAGGGAGACAAATTGACACATGTATAGTTATGTATGTATAACTTGTGTAAGTTTGAAATTAAGTTAACCCCCTAGTCTGTTAGGAGAATATATATATACTTACAATCAAAAGAAACGCAACACTCTAAGCATGCTAAGTTTAGGGTGAAAATTATGTACAGGATATTAAGTTCTATGTAGGTACCAAAAAAAAACTCTCGGTAATGGAATGAAAATTATTCAACCGTTTAATAACTGATTTGGTAAAGTAAAGGATGTCGTAACTTTTTTTGGCACTTAGTTATATCCATATATAAATTTCACCTTAAAATTTGCGTGTTGCGTTTCTATTGACTGTGAATATATGTATATTTAATTCTATTTAATTATGAAACATTTCATTTTTTTCATTTGATAACTTGAGTTAAATATGTAATTCCAGTTACAACATGGAATTTGATTAGATAAATAAATTACTTGATTTGTATGAATTTGGTTGCCTACATTACAGTGACTTGCATCAAAAATTTATAGGTCCAAATGTGAATAATGTTATTTGTTTATTGATGTTATTTATTTATGTTTATTCTATGTTACAGGTCCCAATAAATTGGATTCATCAGCAGTGGTGATTCTTTGGTGCCAATTCATCATTTATATGACATTAACAAGAGAATTTTAATTTGTATCAATGTCCAATATTTACATTTGCTGTGTTTTTCTAGTATGCTTACTGTGAAATTGATTTGAAAAACATTTTCGTATATACTCACGCGTAGAAATATACACTGAGAAACGTGCGTTAACGTGACGTCACAATGAGAATGCGGCGACGTTAGTAAAATGCAATAATATAGGACAGCGAAAAATTCAAATATTGAGTATATTTTGGTTGCCTCCAAACAGGTAAAATGTAAATATAAAGAATGTTTTTCAGTTTAGTATGAATTATTGGTGTGTGAATCACACAGACTTGCACGTAGGCTAGCGCGCTTCATGAAATATGCCTACGTGACAAGTCTGTGTGATTCACACACCAATAACTCACACAAAACTAAAAAACATTCCTTAATTAAACCATCATATTTTTAGACCATGACTCTTTGTATTTTCTAAAAAATAGCTTTTGTATGACATATGAAAAAAATGAAAAAAAAAAAAACAGCAGGGTCACAAGACGCACACTGGCCTTGTGGAATACAACATTTCTGAGTTTCATCATGATCATAATAAATAATAATTTAACTTTGTGAATGGAGAGGGTTTTTAGAGGTATTTACATTAAAACACAAAATTTACTTTTGTAAATGTTTTTTTCTTAATAACACTAGCGAAGTATGGGATATTTAATGGTTTGTCATGTGACCTTAATTAATTATTCAGTCATAAACAAGTAACATATTTTTAGAGTGACATCATAATTGGTAGAAAAGTTTATATTATACAATTATTTAATGCCTGAGCAGTCAATAGACCAGAATATTTTTCCCCAGGTGCACGGAACAGCTCAATGTGTTCTATTGCCCGAGGCCAGTGGCCGAGGGCAATAGAACACACTGATCTGTTCCCTGCACGGAGGGGAAAATTTTCTGCTCTATTGACTGCTCAGGCATTAAATAATTGTTTTATTACCTAATTTTATTTTCTGTATTAAGAGTTCAAAATTGTATATTCAGTACATAAGGTTCCCATACCATATTGTTAATTTTTACCTTGAAAACTTAATTTTACATGCTTCAATTAATTTTTGTAGAGTGGTATGTGATTCGGTTTTCTTCCGATAATGAATTAAGTGCACCCCTAAGGTCTGATGAATTAGAGGATCCAGAAACAGGTGAAACGGGGGAGGAGAAAGTCTTCAAAGTCGGAGACAAAGTCAATGCTCCATGGACAGATGGAATCATTTACCATGGGGTTATTGAGCGTGAAAGTGGTATGTTAATAAAACATGTATTACAATATTTATTCACTGTGACACGTACAATATAATTCTTTTTAGTTAATTCAAATATAGTTGAACTTGAACAGTCACCCGCATGGTGCAATGTGTGGTTTTCTAGTTATATAATTTTTCTTTCGCAGATAATTTAAGGGTTCATTATTGATTGAATGTCAATATACATAATTTTTTATCAGTTACAGTGGACCTTCAGATATCCGGACACCAGATATCCGGATGCTTCAGTATCCGTACGATTTTTCATCGGAACAAAATTTTTAAATGTTATTTTGTCTTGTTTCACTGGTGATTCAGATATCCGGATGCTTCACATATCCAGACAAATTGACTGGAAACCAAAGCGTCCGGATAAATGAGGGTCCACTATTTAAATATACAAATATTTTTTATTTTTTACATTTATTTTGTTGTAGAATCAAAAGAGGATTGCCTTAAATACAAGGAGTCAAAGAAAAAGACAAAGAATAAGAAGAGGAAAGTAGACAAGCCTGTTGATTCTGAAGTCAGTGCTGAGGATTCAGCTCTGAAGAAAAAAAAGAAAGGTTAATATTTTTTGTATTATTATATATTACTGATTTAGTATGAAGTCCAACTCTTCCAAATATCTATAAATCAAAATTTTTAGTCATTTCAAATTTCATTATCACACAGAACATTCTTAATTTCAGAAAAGAATGAGGAAAAGAAAAAAATAGAGTCCGAAAGAAAGCAGACAGAGATGGCGACAGCGGAGGAGCTGTTTAAGTCTAGTTTCCTAACCGCATCGCATGATATACATGTAAGTTCAAATAACATAGAAATGTCAAGTTCTGTAACCTCCTCTGCAACTGCCTGCTCTACCACTTTGTCCAGTAGCCACTTAAATCCTCTGGAATATGAGCCCATTTCTCCAGTTAAGTCCTCTTCTCCTCAAACTCAGTCTTCTCAGGCATGCTCTGTTAATTCTAATCTGTCCTCTTCTCCTCAAACTCAGTCTTCTCAGGCATGCTCTGTTAATTCTAATCTGTCCTCTTCTCCTCAAACTCAGTCTTCTCAGGCATGCTCTGTTAATTCTAATCTGTCCTCTTCTCCTCAAACTCAGTCTTCTCAGGCATGCTCTGTTAACTCTAATCCGTCCTCTTCTCAAACCCAGTCCTCTCTGGCATGCTCTGTTGATTCTTTTCCTCATTTTAACAGAGGGTTAGGGTTTCCCACTCCCTTTCATCCTCTCTCATCACTCTTTTATCCTTTCTATCAAACCAACCAAAATCCTTCCTCAGTTGTCCCTAACAGTAGCATGATGAATGTGCCCTCTCCCCAATCTCCCCCAAAACTGAATTCATCCACTTCATCTGAATGCCCCCCTTCTCATTCAGATAGCCCGACACATCTTTTGAATTTAACATCTAGCACTCAATGTACAGTAGAAAATAGTGATTATCACAGTAGCTCTAACAATGACCTAAATGCTGGTGATGTGTCCACCTTCCCCAGTGCATCCTCACAGTCCAACTCCTTTCTATCTGCCCTCTCCGACAATGGTTGTGGGGATTGTGTATTAAAAGACACTGAGCTGAATAGGTGTAAAGAGTATCAAAGACAACAGGAAAGGGATATCTCGTACTGGAAGTCTGAAGCCATTAAATTGAGGGCGGAATTAGGTTACTGTTTTAAAAATAATCTGCTTTCTTTGTGAATGCATTTAAAGTATCTTGATTTCATTTACATTCAATAAAAAAATTGCACAAATTTTGGTAAATGGTATTGTCATAAATATCAGGCTGAAATTAATTCATAATCGTTTTTTTAAATTTCAAAGTACAATGCAAAAAAATATATATGATATTGATATATGTATATATATACAGCCTACTCCGGATATATTGAAATTCAGCGGACCATGCAAATTATTTCAATATATCCGAAATTCAATATAAGCGAAATCATAAAGCCGCCATTTTTACAAGTTCAATCCGGATCCAAAATAAAGAACAAACCCGAGCAAATTTATTTTGTTCTCGTTTTTCTATAACAATGAACAGGTTACATAGAATATGAGTCCTTGAAAGTTTAAATATTTCTTTTTTTTATTTCTGTTACATTGAAAAGATAATCTTCAACCTCATTATTATTCCCCGATCGCATTTATTTGCGTTTTGGAAAAAAATAACCGGACTAAAACGTTCTGCTGAACGCTGCTTGTGTATCATCGTAAGTGTACTCGGGTTAATCCCTTGGTTATTTCGAATTTAGGCATACCAATAGCCATTAACAGCACACATTTAATTTCAAAGTTATGTTTTTTCTAGATCTGTGAGGGTTACTATGATAATATTACGTTTAGCTGTTTAGCCTCGATATGTCCGTATTATATACATGGATGCAAAGAGTTTAACAGTGAAGAATTTTATTTCGTAAGAACATGCTGTATAAAAACACATAAGGTGAAAACTCAATTATTCACACCTTTGTGTATCACCTGGTCAATCAGGCATAATTACTGTCACCAACGACAGCCGCCAGGGAGTACTTCAATATAACCGTTATGAAAACAACTCATTATCACCTGTGGGGACCGATCATTGGCTTCAATATAAGCGAAATTTCAATATATCCGATTTCAATATAACCGTTATTTTAATGCAAAGAATATGAGAGGCAAAAACTGGGGATTCATTTCTATTTCAAAGTAAGCGGAATTTCAAAATAAGCGAGTTCAATATAAGTGGAGTAAGCTGTATACTGTACACCATCTCTTCTCTCTCTCTCTCTCTATATATATATATAATATACTGATTTTTATTATCAGACACATTAAGGGAGAACAATTCTGAGAAAGCAACTCAATCGGCCACCAGTCAGGATGACCACTACCTTCCCAAGAGGGGGATCTGCGTGGAAAGATGTTGTTACGTAAGTACTTAGTAATATGATTTACCATCATGCATCCAAATTTTCTGAGTTTCCCTTAAATTGACAACTTTTATTTTTTACGTAAGTGATATCTATGTCTAGTTTATTGTTTTTATCAATAATTTAGGTGGTAGCTGAGAACCCAGAAAACTTTGAAGTACCACGAGGTTACGTGAAATTTGTGGAGGGCCATGATATTTACATCGAGGCAAAATGGATGGCTAATATTAAGAGTCTGTTTAGGGGGAAGACCAAACCCCACTGCTTGAAATTGATCATGAATGGGTTCTATGAGCCTAAGGAATTGCAGAAGAAAACTGCAATGATATTGCTACAGACACCTCTTGGCCAGGCTTTGAAAGGTGCGATCAATTTAAAAAATGTATTAAGTTATTATCACTAATTTGATTAATTATATCTTTTTAATTTGAATTAAGTTTATAAATAATTAATTAATTTTTCTATTTTTTCTTACAGCTTTTGCCATCACAACTTTCGGAATGGACAACACAGACATTGTGAAAGCCATTAACACAAAGATCGGTACCATGTGCCGTGCCATGAAAGAAAACAGACTTTCCAAATAGGTGTCCGGTGCATTTTCCATGTTTTCATTCATTTAATCAAAATTGTGTACTTGCTGTCTTAGTGCTATCATAATTGGAACTTAATTTTCTAAAATATAGGATTAAGTGTTGGGATTTTAAATGATATGCCGATTCATGGAGTTGTAAGTAAAATGCATGTTTTCACATCTGATTCATAAATTTATGTTTAATATATAATATGATCTTTCAATTGTTAATGGTCTAATAGAGACAATCCTGAACCGATTCCTTAACTCGATTACGTGTACTTGTCTTTGTATAATTTTTAGAAAGAAGTTTTGTACATGGTAATTAAAACAGTTAAATGTGGCGAAATTCTCTTGAATTTATGTACCCGGTTTTTATTATGCATATTAAAGCAAGTACGTATTATATTGATTTATTTGTTATTGATAGTGTTACACTAGTCACAGCTATTTATATATCCTCCGTAGTTTTTATGGAAACCACAATTTTTTTTAGAAAAATCATTTGAATGCAAGTAATCCCTCATATAATCCTTGTTTTATGCAGTCTATGATTAATGTGTTCATAATGCATTAGATCTATTTATAGCTATTAGAAGTTTAGGGGAGTAATAGATATTTCAAAGTTGCCAGAGGTAAATAACAAACTATATATGGCTATCTGATAATGTTTGCCAGAGGTTTGCTGCAAACTGTATATGGCTATCAGAAGTTTGCCGGAGGTTAGCCGCAAACTATATATGGCTATCAGAAGTTTGCCGGAGGTTAGCCGCAAAACTTCACCAGAGGTTCACCATAAACCATATTAGGCTATCTCAAGTTTGCGGCAAGTCTACCGCAAACTTCATTTGCATGGTAAAAAGTCGCCGTAAGGTTTCTGCAAACAATCTGCAGAAACCTTGCCGCTAAGTTTGCGGCAGATTCGCCGCAGTATTTCGCCAGAAGCCCTATTTTTCAGTGAATGCGGGTGGGTACGACCCGATTCCTTGTTCGACCCGCGTGGTTTCGACCCTTTTCCTTGTTCGACCCGCGTGGTTTTGACCCGAGTGGTTTCGTTCCGAAGCAATATTAATTATAACGATTTCGATAGTTTAAAAAACATTTTTGGGGGTCTAATTCAAAATATTCAGATTTGTTTAAAACCGATCGTGACTGTTTATTCATTATTAAAAATATTGCTAAATAATTATGTTTATCTAAACCATTTATTATTACGTATATTATCCCACAAAGGGCTGATTAGTTTTTATAAATAAAGAAAATGTTCAAATATTTATAAATTACTTATAATTTATTTCAAATGAAATTAATTGCATCCTTGTCCTAAAATCAATCTCAAGTTTACTATTGACTTCAATGTTGACAACCAATAATTGACACGTATCCCTCCCTGAAGCCATACAGCTACCTTGAAACCATGTGTATACCCAAGGTATACACCATACCTTATAGTGTGAACCCCTCTATTTACCTGTATGTATACAATTATAAGTAGGTCGAAACCACTTGGGTCGTTACCACGCGGGTCGAACACGGAATCGGGTCGTAACCACTCGACACCTTTTTCAGTAAGGGGTCACAGCTCAAGAAATTGTACAGGTCATAAGCTAGGCATTGTTTATTGATAACTGACCATGATTTTTAAGACATAAAGGAGAAAATATTAAATGAATGTAATTATATAATAAAGCTGTAAAAAAAATGAAGGAATGTAGTTATGTAATCATCAGACAGTGGGGGACATGTTGAACACATTTAATTTAAACCATCAAAGTTTGAAAAATTTTAAAATTATTTTATTGGTGTTAAACTTTCTTCATGCTGTTAGTACAGGTTAATGTGACCTGGTATTTGAATCTGATTAAAGTTTTAAAATAATTTTGAATTTAAAAACTATGGCTAATGGTACTTTGCGGAACGAAACGGAACGGAACGGAACCAGTTGTGGGGCACCCTAGGGGGGGGATAAATATGAATATATTATATATAATAAAAATGAATATAATAAGTTACTTTATTACAAATTATTCTGCCATTTTATATCTTAGGAAACCAACCAAAGAAAGTGTCAAGTGTCTGAAGTAAAGGACCATAAAATAAAATGTCTATAAGTTATGAATTATTCTGCCGTTAAGTTTTTGATCTGCTGTGTCATGTGTAGTAACTATGTGAACTGTTTTGAATGAGAGAAGTACACCTATCAATGATTTAAAAAAAAATATTAATGCTTTTCCTTCAAAGTTTACTGACAATAGATTATTATGAAAAGAATGTCGTTCATGTGCAGTTTAAAGGTAAAGAGAGTTGTCGCGCTTTGCCAGTATGGTCATTCTCTGGTTCCGTTTTTTCCGCTAAATACCAATATCCGTGTGGGTATTAGTATTTAGCGAAACGGAACGAAACACAGTTAAATTGGAATAAGATGATACACATACAAGCATTTTATGTATTTCATTTCATCTCATCTTTTTTATAATCAAAATTTCAGGGGGAAAGAAATATAAGAGACAAGGATGTTTGAAGAGGAAAGTATATCATCCATCATATATCCAGCATAATAAAGCATATCTTTTTTTTTAACCTTTCAAGCTTCTTCAAAAGTCTTGTCTTTATACAATCGCAGGCCTTGATGTTGATAGGAAAACGTAAATACCATCTCTCTGTCTTCAACTAAATCGATATGCAAAATAAGTTTAACTTTATTATTATGTAAAGGTAGATCTTAAAACGCGTGATTTGCAATTTGCTGTATGCTAACAAATATGTTTACTACCTGAACCTTGATCGATATCTTAAATATTCAGTTCTGCGCTAATAAGAAAAGAAACACACAAAACAGGTTCCGTTTCGTTTCGCAAAATACCATTATCCACTACAATATTAGTACTTTGCGAAACGGAACGGAACTATTATATCAAAGGTTTTAAAACTCTGTTAATGAACGACGTGAGATAAGTTTTGTGTCCTGTAAGGAATTGAAATGAAAATCATGCTCAGCATTGAAATTATGTTGACGACAGTCCTAAAAATTCTTCTTTTTTTTTTTTAAAAATACAATTAAACAAAAAGTTTTGTTAACTTTTCATTTTCTGTAAGTTAAATACCATTTATATTTGAAAAGAAGAGGCAAGAAAAAGTGTTTCAAAATGATCAAATGTTGTTCCGTTCCGTTCCGCAAATTACCAATATCCACACGGATATCGGTACTTTGCG
Source organism: Saccostrea cuccullata (assembly GCF_032062105.1). Lineage (NCBI taxonomy): Eukaryota > Metazoa > Mollusca > Bivalvia > Ostreida > Ostreidae > Saccostrea > Saccostrea cuccullata. The sequence goes on from NW_026936701.1 coordinate 10,510, forward strand.
GAACGAAACGGAACCACATCTTTTTATTTGAAGAGAAAAAAACAAGAACCAACCAAAAACAACCTAAATCTGCCGTAGTATTCATCAACCAATTTTTTAGCTTTCATGAATCCTGGGTAAATCAGAATATTCCAAAATTAGTTTAACTGAGAGAACAAGTCATTTTTAATTAAAGGAAAATATATGACATTGACGTAACAACTTATTTCTTCATATATTTATTCCATTGTGTTTTAGTTTTGCTGAGATTTGTTTAGTTCCGCTGAATACTACTAATTATTTCTGTAGTGACTTTGTGAACTGTTTTTAATGAGAGACGTACACCTATCACTGATATAAAATATTATTAATGCTTTGCCTTCAAAGTTTACTGTCAATAGATTATTATGAAAAAAATGTCGTTCATGTGCAGTCTAAAGGAAAAGAGAGTTGTCGCGCTTTGCCAGTATGGTCATCTCTGGTTCCGTTTCGTTCCGCTAAATACCATTATCCGTGTGGGTATTAGTATTTAGCGAAACGGAACGAAACACAGTTAAGTTGGAATAGGATGATAAACATACAAGCATTTTGTTGTTATTCATTTCATCCCATCCTTTCAATCATCATAAATTCAGGGGAAAGAAATATATGAGACAAGGATGTTTGAAGAGGAAATAATTCATCCATCATATATCCAGCATAATAAAGCATATTTTTTTTAACCTTTCAAGCTTCTTCAAAAGTCTAGTCTTTATATCAGTTATATGTACAAATACAATCGCAGGCCTTGTTGTAAATACAATCTCTCTGTCTTCAATTAAATCGATATGCAAAATAAGTTTAACATTATTATGTAAAGGTAGATCTTAAAACGCGTGATTTGCAATTTGCTGTATGCTAACAAATATGTTTACTACCTGAATCTTGATCGATATCTTAAATATTCAGTTCTGCGCTAATAAGAAAAGAAACACACACAACAGGTTCCGTTCCGTTTCGCAAAATACCATTATCCACTACAATATTAGTACTTTGCGAAATTAACGGAACGGAACTATTATATCAAAGGTTTTGTGACGGGGTTCCTCAATAATGGTTAATAATGACGATTGTTTTTATTTACATCATTTATTTACATATTTACAACACAAGATATAGCTATAAGAAATCACAATGTTCACAATAAAAAGACACGTCCACACTCATTGACTTTCAGACTTGTACTCCTCTCTCTCACACATGTTCCCAGGGCCCACTTTCTCACACAAATCAATCTAATGCTCACTTTCATCTCTCAGAACTCTACCACGCACAATAAACATCGATAACAGAAATGACAAATAAACAAATTATAATTCTCCCTCTCTTTCTCTCTAACAAGCTAAAATCACACTCTTGGGATACAGGGCTACAACGCCTGCGCCACACACCTGTAACCTATCAGAACTTCTAACTCTCTCATTTACAATTAATTAACTTGGGTGATTGCTCTGTGACAGTTTTAAAACTCTGTTAATGAACGACGTGAGATAAGTTTTGTGTCCTGTAAGGAATTGAAATGAAAATCATGCTCAGCATTAAAATTATTTTGACGACAGTCCTAAAAATTCTTTTTTTTTAAATACAATCAAACAAAAAGTTTTGTTAACTTTTCATTTTCTGTAAGTTAAACACCATTTATATTTGAAAAGAAGAGGAAAGAAACACTGTTTCAAAATGACCAAATCTTGTTCCGTTCCGTTCCGCCAATTACCAATATCCACACGGATATCGGTACTTTGCGGAACGAAACGGAACCACATCTTAGATTATCGCAATTTTCCTTTCCGACATTTTAGGGAGATCAAAGCTTGCCGGAATGAACTAATTGATTGAATCACGCACAGACATGGAATACTTTTAAATATTCCCCTCTTTCCAATATAATTTTCTTTTCAATTTGAGACAAAGTATTTTTCTATTAATGTGTTCTAATACGCATTATATGTTATCGAAAATGCAACCATTCCATCTTTCTGAAGCGGAGAGTATCATGCAGTTAGAAACACAAATCTGATGTGTTTTTATTCCAATTCATAATTTTTGTTTGGATTTAATATGTATTTAACTACCAGGAATGTACTATATATAATTTTTATAAGTTTCAATTTTTCAAATAAAATGTCTGCATTCCATTAAAATGGTGAAATGTAAAGGGTTATCGCATTAAAGACAGAACAAGAAAACAACCGTGTGAAACCGATAAATCTACTGTCTTGAAGTCTTCATGTCTGCAAGAAATTACAGAATTCTGGTATATAACGGAGAATTCTGCGATAAGCACGCATTTTTCTAACATATGAACCAACAAAAAATTTTAATGGTCACAGTTGACAGCTTCAGTGTGATAATAATGCCCTAGAACCTATTATATTATACTTTTATTTTAGATAAGCCCGTACTGTCAAGCAATTACTGTTAATTAAAACCAAGTACAAAAATCTTTTACGTTTGATTTATCCCTCCCTCCCTTTCTCTCTCTCTCATTCAATGTTGAGAATTATTACTGATGTTAGAAAAAAAATAAGGTATGAAAATTCTGCATTGTCGACAAAATGTGCGACAAAAAGTACTAATGCGTTTAAATGTATTAATTATTCCATCATCAGAAGCAGTTCTTGTGGGCGGAGCAAACTGCTCAATTTCAAGGTTTAGGTACTAATTCCAAACTCGTCAGAAAGTTTTTGTAACACTGACATTGTTCAGATATCCAAATTCAATTAATAATCACATCCAATGAAAAAACACTTCTGCTCGATCTGGGAATAAACGCGCAACTGATCTGGGAGTAGGCTTGCATATCTCACGTGATACCCACGTGACTTTGTGGTGAAGGAGAATAAGCTATTGACAATAAACTTTGAAAGAAAAGCAATAACTTTTTACATCAGTGATATGTGTACGTCTCTCATTCAATACAGTTCACATAGTCACTACAGAAATTAGTACTAGTATTCATGATCAGCGGAACTAAACGAACCTCAGCAAAATTGTAACAATGAAATAAATATATGAAGAAATAAGTTGTTACGTGAATGTCATATATCTCTTTAATCAAAAATGACTTGTTCTATCAGGTAAAATAATTTTGAAATATTCCTATGAATACTACGGCAGATTTATGTTGTTTTTGGTTGGTTCTTGTTTTTTTTCTCTTCAAATGAGAAGATGTGGTTCCGTTTCGTTCCGCAAAGTACCGATACCCGTGTGGATATTGGTAATTTGCGGAACGGAACGGAACAAGATTTGATCATTTTGAAATATTTTTCTTTCCTCTTCTTTTCTAATATAAATAGTGTTTAATATGCTTACAGAAATGAAAAGTTAAAAAAAACCTTTTCTTTGACTGTATGTAAAGAAAACAAGAATTTTTCGGACTGTCGCCGGTCAAATTAATTTTCTTGCTGAGCGTGATTTTTAAATTCAAATCCTAACAGGGCAAAAAAAATCTCATGTCGTTCATTAACAGAGTTTTAAAACCCTTGATATTGTAGTTCCGTTCCGTTTCGTTTCGCAAAGTACTAATATTGTAGTGGATAATGGTATTTTGCGAAACGGAACGGAACCTGTTGTGTGTGTTTCTTTTCTTATTAGCGCAGAACTGAATATTTAAGATATCGATCAAGGTTCAGGTAGTAAACATATTTGTTAGCATACAGCAAATTGCAAATCACGCGTTTTAAGATCTATGTTAAACTTATTTTGCATATCAATTTAGTTGAAGATACTAGTAGATGGTATTTACGTTTTCCTATCAACATCAAGGCCTGCGATTGTATTTGTATACATAACTGATATAAAGACAAAACTTTTGAAGAAGTTTGAAAGGTAAAAAATATGCTTTATTATGCTGGATATATGATGGATGAATTTCTTCTGCAAAAATCCTTTTATTATGCTGGATATATGCTGGATGAATTACATTCTTCCTATTTTATTTTTTCCCCTAAATTTAATTTTTAATAAATAAAAAGATGATATGAAATGAATAACAACAAAATGCTTGTATGTGTATCATCTTATTCCAACTTAACTGTGTTTCGTTCCGTTTCGCTAAATACTAATACCCACACGGATATTGGTATTTAGCGGAACGAAACGGAACCAGAGATGACCATACTGGCAAAGCGCGACAACTCTCTTTACGTTTAGACGGCACATAAAGGATATTCTTTTGATAATAAGCTATTGACAGTAAGCTTTGAAGGAAAAGCATTAATAATTTTTTACATTAATGATAGGTGTACGTCTCTCATTCAAAACAGTTCACATAGTCACTACACTTGACACAGCAGATCAAAAACTCAACGACAAAATAATTCATCACTTATAGACATTTTATTTCATGGTCCTCTACTTCAGACACTTGACACTTCTTTTTGGTTGGTTTCCCAAGATATAAAATGGCAGAATAATTTGTAATAAAGTAACTTATTATATTAGCTTTTATAATATATTTTTTATCATATATAATATATTCATATCCCCCCTAGGGTGCCCCACAACTGGTTCCGTTCCGTTCCGTTTCGTTCCGCAAAGTATCATTAGCCAAAACTATTTCACCTTTCTTTTTTTTTCATCTACTTTGATTATGTTTCTGTTATGAAAAACACACAAACCAAGGGGAGAAAACCCATTTAGAAGTTCAATTCATAATTTCTCTACATCATTTTAGAATTTTCTTTGCATTGTATACAAGTTTTTCAAGTCAACCACTGGTTTATTGACACAAAAAGGGACATGCCCATCCAAAAGAGTACTGGTAAACAGGCATTTCAAATATTTGTTTATTATTTTAATTAGAAAAAAATGGAATGGCCATAAGTCCAAAGTATGTACTGAAAAAGTGTTTTGTTTTTACTAAAATCATATCCCCTTAATCACAAGCATTTGTTTCGTATACGGGGTATCCCTTACTTAATATATATAAGTACTAAGAGGTACCCCGTGTAGGAAGAAAGTGCCTCTGCCCCTAATAGGTGTATAAGGAACCTCTCACTGCATTTAAACCCGGTAATAACTAAGTATAATATATGAAAATGTGTGTGTTATTTTCAATTAGACTCATGAAGGAATTACATGTATGCAATAGATAATTAAAGTTTTCAACACAAGATTTAAATTATTTTTCAAAAAAAATTATTCCCATTTAAAAAGGGAAATAAAAGTATAGAATTGAAATTTCCATTTTTTTTTTACACAATCAAAGACGGGAACTGGACAGATGGAATTATTTAATGGAACATTTTTTAAAAGTCAAAAAAATATTTTCTTTAATTGATCTGAAAAACAAAATAAATATGATTTTATTTTGGTGTTCAGCACATTTTTTAAAAATAATTCCATCTGACCAGTTTTTATCTTTAATTTTTTGCAATTAAATTAAATTTTAAATATATTTATTATAAATAACCCATTTCGTTTCTTTCAACAATGTAACTGAGGCATCTTTTCGAAGAATTTGTGGCCTTTCGGCCGTGGCCTTTAGAAAGGCCGTTTGTGATGACTGGATGAACAGCAGACAAGCACCAGGAAGCTGTGTACGACTGTATGGAGAGCAGATGGACTGTTCTTCACAGGACTTGCCGAAGGACCGATAAAATGCTGTGGTAGAAGCACCTGTTTCCCTGATCATTCAGATGCACTCCATCCTTGTCAAACAAGTTCTTGTTAAAGAATTTGTGGGTAAAGAAGAAAACCTTCTTACCCTGCTCAAAAGCACCAAATTCCTTAGCAAGAAACCTGTTGATACCTTTCTTCTTGCGACCATAAGATCGCTCAGAAAGGCCCCTCGGCCGTTGTCGAGAGAAAATGGAGCCAACAATGATGGTGGAATCAGGATGCTTCTCTCGCAACACGGAAATCAGCCTCTTCAGCTTCATCAGGACATCAGTGGGTCCGGTCTGGTCGTTGATGTCATTCCCCCCCAGCTGAAGGAAAGTAACTCCAGGACCAATGCTCTTCACCAACTCCATGTCCAGATGATAGACCTGTGGAACAGTCCTACCTCCAACTCCATGCAGAAGGACATCAGCATTCCAGAGTGGCATGCCCTTGCTGTGTGCAGTCATCCAGTCTCGAAGTCTACGCACAAAACTGTGCCCACACACCAAGACCTTAGTCTTCATGGCGTTCCTGTGGAATGACGCTCTCAGGCACTGTATGATGCTTATATACTAAGGTGTAAAGAGCGGACGTCACAGAGAACTGTCACCCGGATGTTGTTGAAATTTACTCGGCAGCTGATAGAAAATTTGTGCTTCGTATGGGTAGATATTCATTATTTTCAATCCTGGATTTACATATTTGATAAAAGTGGTGAAAATAATTCAATTTTCAACTTATATGCCATTCAAAATTCAACCATTGAATATTGCAGGATTGAAATACGATACGTTTTTTTAAATCAGAAACAAAGGACTTGCTTTAGATACACTCGTTTTTTTTAGTTTTTAAACCATAAATACGGATTTAGGTAGGGAATGAAGTAAAATTAGAATAACTCAAAATGTTATTATTAATTCTGACACATCACATTATGCAAAAATGTACACGTAGCCCCGCAGTTAGGTTGAATAAGCAGGTTAGAAAACACAACAACATGTGTATATGACTGAGGTATAATTTACATTGTCGTATATCGAGAAGATCATGTATAAGTTGGAATTTTCCTGACATGATTATATATAATGTAAAAAGATTTGTATTAGTCATAAAAATATATAGATAAAATTTTAACTGAAGCTGATTTTGCAGATTGAATACATGCGGTATGAGGGTGCCCCCCCCCCCCCCCCCCCCGATGTGTTTGAATGGATACAGTGTAGATTAAGAATTAATATATAGGGTACTTTATATATTTATTTCAAATGTACTTTAGCTTTTATTTGTGTAGTGAATAAAAAAATTGTTTACATATGTTGAATATGCAGGATAAACTGTTAAACACTGTTAAATTACTTAGCTTTTGTAACCGGATATATATAAAAAGTTGGCGCATGCGCAAGTAGCCTAGTCCTACTTTGCAATGTAACAGGATGTTTATGAAAAGTTGGCGCATGCGCCGCAGCCTAGTCCTAAGGTTGCAGATAAGCTCACCTTTGCCCTATTTCACTGCTGTACAACCAAATCTCAGATGGCAAACGCGGAAGTACCAGGTATTTTTCAATATATATATATATATATTTATAAAACTACAAAAACAACGTACGAGTACCCATTATTGCCGAGTACCCAATGGCCATTATTTATTGCCGATTTTCGTTTTCACGTTTATAGGCCTATCTGGTAAAAGGAAGTTATTTGTAATTTTTTCGCAAGATACATAAATTACACAATTTTTTTCAAACCCCCAATCGTCTCGGAGAAAGAAAAAAGTTGTTTAGAGTTAATAAACTCACAGGTGAGTAGCAAGTCTTAAGTTATTCCATTTTTCGGGGTCAATCTGGGGTCAACCGGCGTAAGACGCCGTTTTCCTTCTATAACCTAACCAACTATCCTAGAAATAAAATCTATTTGAACATGCTCATTATGTTTATCATGTTGTCCCATACTCTGGCAATACAGGTTCAGATCGAAATTGTCATAAAACGTTTGACATTTTAAAAATATTAACAGGTAACTTACAAAGGACAAAGTGGGAAAAATGAGCGTTACGCCGACAACCGGGGATAACTCTAAGGAATGTAAAATTCGTCTATACAGCAGTCGTGCGACAGGACATGCCATAGAATTTTCGGCTAGATTTCTATTTTCCTGATAGAATCAGTCACGTTTTGGTGCAAATCAAATGAATATTCTCCTGCATGCATTTATACTAATCGAAATTTTCCATGATAATATTTCTACTTGCAGTATTTCACGAAAATTACGATGAGTACGAAGCGTTTGCTGTATGACGCCATTTTTGTTTTATATGGGAGCGGATCAAATCCACCACACGCACCTGTTTTTAATAAATCTGCAATATGTTATTTTTATCGATTTATTTTTGCTCATATCGCTTCAAAATTATATTGACAACTTTTTACTAAACATAACAAGGTGGAAGTGTCTTATTTATTTTTTTTAACAAAAAAATATTTATAAATGGGAAAAAATAAATTGGAAAATGTGATAAAAATACACAAGTTCTAAATGACATGAGAGTACAAAGACATATCCTGGATTCATCCTTGGAGAAACAATATACTCAATAACTTGCTCTAATTTTTTTTTCTTCAAGAGATAATAAAAAAAAATAAATATTATGAAAAATGGAGTTTTATTGAGCCTTTTGAGGATGGGGGTGCAAGCTACTTTTCTTCAAAATTTGAAAAACCCCTTTTACAACTGCAAGTCATTTTATAGCTATAAAATTTGGAAACTGAAACCCATGAAGGGGCTGAAGGGTCTAAAGTCATACCTTATAACTGAATAAAAATTCTTTTGAATAAATACCAGGGTTACCCTTAGCTAGTGACATACTGCAGTATTTATTGAAGTTTTATGTAGTTTTATAATCTATAAATATACAGTGATTACAAGTTTATAAATTAACAAAAAACACCTTAGAAAATTAAAATGCTTTTAAGCTGGTTTTTTAGCTCACCTGAGCCTAAGGCTCAAGTGAGCTATTCTGATCACATTTTGTCCGTCGTCCGTCCGTCTGTCTGTCCGTCTGTCCGTTTGTAAATTTTTCACATTTTCGACTTCTTCTCAAGAACCAATGGACCAATTTTAATCAAACTTAGTACAGAGCATCCTTGGGTGTTGGGGAGTTTAAATTGTTAAAATGAAAGGCCAAGTCCCCTTACAAGGGGAGATAATCAAGAAAAGACAAAATTAGGGTGGGGTCACTAAAAAATCTTCTTCTCAAGAACCATTGGGCCAGGAAAGCTGAAACTTATTTGGAAGCATCCTTGGGTAGTGTAGATAACAAATTGTTAAAATCATGACCCCCGGGGGTAGGGCGGGGCCACAATAGGGAATCCAAGTTTTACATTGAAATATATAGAACAAATCTTTAAAAATCTTCTTCTCAAGAAACACTGGGCCTGGAAAGCTGAACCTTATGTGGAAGCATTCTTGGGTAGTGTAGATATTCAATTGTTAAAATCATGACCCCCGGGGGTAGGGCGGGGCCACAATAGGGAATCCAATTTTTACATAGAAATATAGAACAAATCTTTAAAAATCTTCTTCTCAAGAAACACTGGGCCTGGAAAGCTGAAACTTATGTGGAAGCATCTTTGAGTAGTGTAGATATTAAATTGTTAAAATCATGACCCCCTGGGGGTAGGGTGGAGCCAAAATAGGGAATTCAAGTTTTATATAGAACATATCTTTAAAAATCTTTTTTCTCAAGAACCACTGGGCCAGGAATGCTGAAACTTATGTGGAAGCATCCTGGGATAGTGTAGATTCTAAAGTTTTAAAATCATAAAAGGGAAGTGGGTAGTGAGGCATGATAGGTATAGCAAGATGGGGAATCTGGTAAAGAACTACATCACCCAAGTTACTCAGGTGAGCGATGTGGCCCATGGGCCTCTTGTTTTTTGTTTATCTTGCGACTTTTGAAAAAGAAGCAATGTATAGGTTATACCCACCCCAATGGTTTAGAGAGTACCTTAAAATTAAAGTTAAGCAAAGTCAAAATATTGTTTGCATGCAGTTTGTAAAATTAGTAATACCTGGAAATCAAATGTAAACAATGCAATTTTTATAGATCTAACAGTCTGCTTCTGAAGGGGGAAATAAATTGTTGACTAAAAAAAAAAAAACATGCATTGACAAATATATTGTATACTTCATAGATCATAAAACATTTAATTTCTGGAACATGATATCTTATACATTTCTCTGGTGATACTGATATGTCAATTTAGAATTAAAAAAAAATGGAAGGCTTAGGAAAAAAAAAAATACCAAACCAAAAAATTAGATTACCATTGCAATCTATTTTTTCTCAGTGGAATTAATGTTTTTTTTTTAAATTTAATATTAAAGAAGGTGGGATACATGTTCAACTGAAGATTCCCTGTGTAGAATGCAGAAGAAATAAAAATACATGTTTTTAAATTCAAATGGCTTATGATAGATATAAAAATTCTACTTACTGAGCTTAATTTAAGTGGAATATAGTTATAGTTTAAAAACATTTTTTTCCTTTAGTATTAACAGAAAAGACAAGGAAACAAACACAGGCTAGACGTGTTTCATTTACAAGCTACATCAACATACATGTGTGTAACAGAAAATATTCAATTCAACTCGTATCTTTTTAGTACATGAAAATAAATTTTGTTGAATTGACATAGATAGTAAATGCCTATAAATCCAAATTCTGTATCTACAATTGCAAAATGATATTTGAATAACTGTACATCAACAATCATAAGGTACCTTTAGTTAGGCTAGTACACTGTATTAACATTTAAATATTTCCATCTTGAGCATCTGCCTTTGCGTCTTATTCTAAGGTCCACATGCATGTAAATCTTGTGTGCTGTCTTTGTGTTTGACCTGAATGGGTGGTGACTATTGAAATTGACACGGGTGGCCTTGTGTAATTTGAATCTATTTGTTTATATTTTTAAAATCTAAATTTGAAAATTATATTTCACAATGAAAAGGAAATATAAGGAATCACTGTCTAGTTAGTTAGCTTCACTCTTATACAAATTATCTGACAATTTTAACTATCGTTTGTACTCTACTAACTTGACAGTTATTCCTTAAATAACTATTGAAAATGACTGCCTTAATTTTATATACAATGAACATACTTTTCACAATTTTAGAATCAAAATTATTTCAATCACATGGCCTTAGACTTTTAGATGTACAGTTTACATTTGCAACTTTTTTGACTACTCAGTGTATATTTATGGAAATATTTTTTTAATATAGATGAAAATAGAAAGAAGTTACTTCCATTTACAGCTACAATATTTCTTTACATACTCCTATATATTTTTTTAATTCTTCACATAAAACTGCAAAGCTTTGATTTAGCAGCCATAGTCAGAGGTCTGCATGCCATTCAACTCCTTAAAAAATCTTCAGATACTGTAGTCCACCATTTATTTGGTCATTGGCAAGGCAAAGTGAGGACAAGTGCTTGATATGTGCCTAAAAAAACAGAACAAATTTGGGATATAGAACAGTAATCCAAAATAAATAAACAAACAAATAAGTTATTTTTATTTGATTAAGGATTCAAGTTAATTCCAATTTTTATTTCTAAAAATATTTCGAACATTAACAGTACATACTGAAGATTAGTTGTTAAGAACTTGAAATATATCTTAAAACACAATTGTAACTGCGTAGCTCAGTCTCCACCCCCAAATTTGTATCTACAATGCAGAACCTGTCGAGTTCTCAAAATGAGTTGTGACACAATCAAAGAAAAATAGCTCCGCCCACTTTTTTACTGTGCAACATCCAAACTAGCGCCAGAGTTCTGTAGATCAGGCACCGTCGAGGAGTACCCATCCGCAGTATATATACTTCCATGAAATATGTAAGATTCGGTCAGATTAGTATTGACAATTTAATGGGGTAGATGTAATGAGTGTTAGTCAGTCTTGGATAAGGTTGAGGATTTAACGTGTAATTGTTGTGGTTTGTTGTAGTTTGAGATTGATCATAATATATTTCAGCCCTCTTAAAATCCCGGTTTAACTAGAAAACTCTTCGATGGACTTTGATGTCACAGATTTTTATTTTCTAATTCAATTGCGACATTAAAAATGAAGTGAAAGAGATGTGTGGCTGTCGTCAGTGATTTACAATGATATTTAAAATTAAAAAAACACAAAAAATGGACTTGAACGATTTTTGCATGAGGAGAGTAGATGTTTTCCGTTATTGCAAATTTTCCTTTTCGTTTGGATCGAAATTACGTGTAGATTCTGTGTAGAATAAGTTTTATACGCCCATCTTAAGACGGGACGTATTATGTTATAGGCTTCGTGTCCGTCCGTCTGTCTGTCTGTCTGTCTGTTCGTCTGTTAGCTTTTCTTGTGTCCGGCTCATAACTTTAATACTATAAGGCCTAGAGTTACCAAATTTTGTCAGCTGATACATCTTGGGTAGAAGGTGTGTCTCGCACAAAAAGTAGGTCACTCTGACCTTTAATAAAGATGCTATAGCCAAATATGGAAAAATCCTGTCCGGCTCATAACTAGAAAACTATGAGACTTAGAGCTTTCAAACTTGGCAAAAGTATACAGCTATTGTAGAAGGTGTGTCGCGGCCTATTTCAAGGTCACTGTGACCTTTAATTTAAGTGATTTTTTTTTTTAAAAAACTAAGTCTTTTAAATTTTAAACTTCATAATCCTAAAAAATGTAAAAAATATAGTTGTATCCTTATTAAAAAATGTTAAATTAAGTAAAAAATTATTTTTTCATTATATACTTTATAGCAATCTGTAACAAATGTTTATGCTTTGAGAGGAATTTAGTTTGTCCCATGGGCATAATTATCAAGCACTGGTCAAGAAGAATTTTGATAGCAAAAACTTGCATGTCAAATTAGAGAGAAATTAATGAGTTTATTGTCAGGAGCTAAGAGCATCTCTAGCAATGATGCAGCTGTTATCTTTATTTAACTCTTGGGAGTTGGGCAAAAAGAAATGGCCATAGTTCATAGTTGCATGTGTTAATTAAGAGTTCTTGATGGCTAGTCCAGATAAAGATCTTCCAATTGGTGTAATGTAATTAAAACAAATTTATGTTTTAGTGCATGATTAAAACTAAATTAGTATTGTATAATATAATTAAAACTAATTATACATGTACATGTGTTCATTGAGAAAAAATATATATTTCAATTTTTATATATTTGCAACAAATTGCAGTCATGTCTCACTTAGAATTTTATAGTCTGAAGAAATTTTAATTTATGTTTGATTTTTTTATTAAACTGTAGCATTTCTATTATTTCATAAAATATGCAATAAACAATTTAAGTTTAAGTAAGCTGCAGATGGATATTTGTTATGCTCTAACACAACCAGTTTAGAGTTATGTGATGTATTTGTTATAATCAATCCCTACACTGCAAGTCTCTTAGAGATGTATGATAAGAAATGGAAATTAAATCATTGAAATCTGTGTCAATCTGTTAATCAAGGCTACCTGATTTTCTTGCATCCTAACCAATTTATTATTATTGAACAATATTTGACGGGCGTATCATGCTGTGGCAGGGCACTTTATTTAAAATGATAGTGAAATTTTGGCATTTAACATTCCCAGGGAAATATTTCTCCAAATTATTTATAGCAGGAAAAGATCAGCATTTACTATTTGTACACGCTTTTGATAAATTGAATAAAATTTATTTTCAGATCGTGCTGTATTTTAGATACAGAATAGTTGGCTAATACAAGACACTATACAGGAATAATACGGAACGGAAAGTAGCTACGCCCACCATAGTCCTGTTCTGTATTGTTATAGACTTCACAAAGGTCAATATGTGGTTATAAGGACTCATGGCAAGTGATATTGGCCAAAAACCCAGGATGTCATAACTATTTTTTAAATGGTACCGTTATACCTTTGCACATCTCTCATCTTCCTCAAAAAAGCTCCTCTTGACAGTCACAAAATACTTTGCCATCTTGTGCGGAAAGCACCAAGTAGTCTTATGACAATGGTCTTATTCCAAAAACTTCTGAATTCACATGAAAAGGACCTTCAAAAAATATAAAGAATCATGATAAATTCTTGAACACACATAAAGTAAATAATTATACTTTCATTGAATCCACATAAATGTGACTCTTAATGACCAAGTTAATTTCCTTCAAGGTTGATAGTTTCTTAAAGATTTCCTTCATTGCATGCAGTTTGTTGCATAATGGTTGGGACGGGAGAGAGGTTTAAGTGATTTGTTTCATAAAAATATTAAAATTTATACCTAATTCCACATTTCATATTAGTTATTATTATAAAAAAAAATCCAAGTAACATAACTTTGCTGAAGAAGTGACACCACAATACAAATCCTCCAAACTTGCAAGTCGGGTGCATTATATCAGGTGCGTGGTGCGTGGGGGATGGGCTGGGATTTTTTCGATATATATTTTAATGCACATGAAAAACATTATCAATACTTCATATTATTTAAAAAACATCAATGACACTGACCAATGACATCCATTTACTGCAATCAATCTGGAAGTACGCTGTTTTAACATGGAGCTCCTACCATCATGTTGGAAGGAATATTTGAAGGCTGGTTCACAAGCAAAAGTATACGCAAAAACTGGTTTAAAAGTGTTTGCCAAAGCTCTGCAGCCATTGGGGCTTATACTTCTCTTTCTCTTATCTGTTATAATACAGCGTCTATTTGGAAAAATAGCGTTTCGGTCATTGTCAGTTCCGATTCAGTAGCTATTCCACCTAAAAATTAAAAGAAAGATTTCAAAATTAAACTTTTGCTTTCTGAGGTGTAAAGTCTGAAAGATGAAAGGTATAAGCATCCTTTTCATTAAATCATAAGGAATAAAGTCAATACTGATGCCAAAATATACCCAAACAATGACAACTTCTACCACGGTAACCTAGGGGAGCTAATCAAGACAACTTCGAGATGAATTTCGAGCGTGATTGAAATAAAGGAGATATCCAAATGACTGATTTTCATGTTTTGAATAATATTCAATAAAAAAATAGGAAATATATGATAATTAGTCAAAAATATACTAAGTTTACTCCCTTTTATAAACTTGTAACGCTTCATTCTACATAAATCACAAGGCTTTTGACACCGTACCTCACGACAAACTACTTCACAAACTACATCAATATGGCATCCTAGGAACACTCCACACATGCATATGGCTAAACAACTTCCTAACAACAAGGAAATGAAAACAATAGTAGAGGGAATAGAGTCGGAGGAAACATCAGTAGACTCCGGAGTGCCACAAGGCACAGTACTCGGCCCGAAAATGTTCCAATGCCACATAAACGATCTACCAGACGCTATCAGCTCGTCTGTACGCCTATTTGCCGACGATTGCCTCCTATATAGAACCATCAGGAGCAACAAAGACCATCAGATACTACAAAACGACCTCAACCAACTACAGGTCTGGGCAAATAAGTTGGGCATGAGATTCAATGCTAAAAAGTGCTACATTATGTCAATCAATCAAAAATCAACAAAACCATACCAACTTAACAGCCACATACTCCAAGAAGTACAAACAACCCATACCTTGGACTTGAAATATCAAATGATCTCAAATGGAGTCTACACATAAACAGCATCAGTAAGAAAGCAAATAACACTCTAGGCTTCCTAAGACGAAACCTCCGAAATGTCCCTGAAGAATGCAGTAAAACAGCATATACATGTATATCCCTAGTTAGATCAATTATGGAATATGGAGCAACTATCTGGAACCCATACCTCAAAGGGGATATTGACAAGTTAGAAAGAATACAAAATAGAGCCATAAGATTTATAAAAAAGGACTACAGCAGTAGGAATCCAGGAGCACTAACATCCATGAGGGAAAGTCTCGACATTGAAACACTAGAGGAAAAAAGAACAAGTTTGCGATTAATTCTAATGTACAAAGTGGTTGAGGGGTCGGTGCCGGCACTACCACCTCATCTATTAGTAAAACATACCAAAGAAAAACGCCAAATCAAACCAAGACAATACTAGAACTGTCCAATAGGGACAAATACCCCCCGCTGGGTTTTTCAGAGAAGGTGCCAATTCAAAAATACTTTATGGATCTAGAGGTGTTCAAATTTACTTACAAAAATTTGCAGTGAAGTATAATTGCTCATCATGTTTCTTAATGAATGAAACAAAGGTGCAACCAAATGAAACATCAATACTAATACATTGTAATTCCATTGTAACATTATTTATTTTCATTTTATTTTAATTTTTTTAATTTCTGCATTAAATAAAATATATTGCAATTATGTGTTATGACACTCTGCAAACTGATTGTTGAAAAAAAAAATCATATTATACAAAATCAAATTAATGTTGATAACGTTATATCAAATTCATTTTGAAAATAAAGAGCTGATCATCCAGTAATGAAGTGCTTTGACAGACAATAAATTACAATTAAGAGAATAAGAGAAGAGAGATCTTTAATTCTTGTGCCCGATTCCCAGGAGATAAAACATGGTTGATAATGAGATGTCTTAATGTTCAACTTCTCACACCAAACTCATCAATTTATCTTTAACTGGATGCATGTCCAGTCATTATTCCCAAGGGACAAATGAAATTACTTTATCTTCTGTGCAATGTAAAAACTGTTTTTAACACTTGATGATGTTTCTTCTTTGTAAGTTTTTATGAGTAGTTTTAAGCTGAAGTTCATATTTTTGTACAGATATTCTAGATTCTATGTCTCAAACCTTATACATGATCCCCAAATGAACAAGTCAGTTAAAATAAAAAATAAAACCTGTAAAATTCAGAACAATAAACAAAAAGAGTTGAAAATTCCAGGTGCACACCTTCATATAGTGAATAATAAGTGTACAAATTTTCAAATTAATCCTTGCGATAGTTTCTGAGAAAGAGTCCGGACAAAATCACAAAATAAAAATGAAAAAACACCTGTAAAATTCAAAATAATAATTGAATCAAGATGAAAATATCAGGTGCACACCTCCATATGGTGAATAATATGTGTACGACTTTTCAGACAAATCCTTCCATTAGTTTCTGAGTAATGGTCCGGACAAAATCTCGTCTAAAGACAGACGGACGGACGGACAGACGGACATGATGATTCCAATATACCTCCCCTAAACTTCGTTTGCGGGGGGTATAATAAGGACCATCAGACAACAAACATTATACAAAAACATGTGTGCAACAACAATAAAGGCTTAGTAATACCAGCCAGTAAAAAACCACAATATCAGCACTCATTCTTTGTGGACACGTGTATTGAGTGGAACCATCTACCCAACTCTGTCGTACATGCGAAAACAATAGAGGGATTTTAGACCGCCCTACAGGAACATCGACGCCAATAACATCCGGCGCTCTCTCTCTTACTGTTGTGAAAAGCCTATATAGGATACTACAACGTATACATACAGATACAGAGATGACAAATATGTCTCCGATCCCGATAGTACACATTTTTAAAAAACTATTGTGGGAATTTGTGCGACTCTCTAGAGAATCATTTTATTCATGAAAACATCAATAATTATGTTAAAATCGTTAAAAAGTATTTTATCTTACTTTCTCTAGATCTTAATAAATAATATGAAAACTTTCGCATATGCTATGAAAGTACATTTCCTTCAAAATATATTTAAGAAATGATTTTTATGTACATTAAGAGAAATAAAATATTATTAAAACTTCCTGTTACTTACTTAATCAGTTACTTCCAATTGACATTGCTAAGATCCAGTGTATTCACCTTCATGTCAACGTTTACTTGACATAACAAATTCGAACGGATCGTGCCTTCCATATGTTACTATTTTTAGATAAAATGGCGTCAACTGGAAAAGCTAGATAAAGCTGCATAAGATTATATTTGCGCACGAGGTCGAAGCAACATTGAAATAAAAAAATTTCACCAAAAATTAAAATAAAACATTAAAATTGGGTTTCTAAGGCCATGCAAAGTTAATTACTTGGTTCTCAGACCTTTTTTCAAGAAATATGATGAGGGAGGGAGGCTTTTGTTTTCTTTTTTATTGCCCTCAAAACATGATGAGGCGGCAGCTTTTTACATTGTACAAAACCTCAAAAAATGATGAGGGAGGTGATTTGGGGTTTATATTTTATTGATTTAGCAATAAAAAGGGTCAATGAGGCACCCTTGGAAGAGATGAGGGAGAGCCTGAGAACCAAGAAATTAATTTTTTTTTGCCTAATTGCATAATTTTATATTTAAGACTTTTTTTCTATTATTGTCATGAATTTAAAAATGGTTGGTTTATTTTGCGATTATTTGGTGAATAAGGAGGAAAAGATATAAGCGGCAATAATGGGTACTCTACTTCCTGTTTATCGAAGGTCATGGACAGGGTTTATTTTTAGCCCGAAAGTAAGTCGAGATGGACTTGTTTCAAATGAAAAATATATGTCATGTTAATTTAATAAACATTGCAGAGATACACAAAGAAATTATTTTAAATAAACATATTTTGGATATGACAAAGAAAAATATGGTATTTTTCAGCAATAATGGGTACTCAGACGTCACATATTTTGAGAGACATGTGTTGTTTGGAAGCTAGATTTGCACACATTACAATCTTCTTCATGGTAATACCATTTTATTCCCCATTTATCAAGGAGGAAGTGAATATGAGGATGAACGAAGTTTCTCTGATCTAGGTTACATGGAGCTTTAGTCTTATATTTTCACAGCCACCAGCTTACATAAAGAGTTTTTTCAACACAGCATTTCTAAAAATCGGGTTTTGGGCAGTAACCTAAAATGAATTTGCATAGAATAGGACTGAACATGTTTTCTACCATAGGATGGTAATTTCATTGTCTAAAAAAAGACATAATATTTTTGAATTTTTATATAGGAAAGGAAATACCCAGTGTAACGAAAAAATACTTACAATTTACACAGAAGTCTATGAAATTGAGCCCAGTGACAGCAATTCCAGGAATAGGCAAGACCACTGGAAAAGAGATGAGAAAAAAAGGTTTTGATTTGGTTTGTATCACTCTTTTTAAATGTTAAATTTACGATAATTGTTATAGATTCAAGAGTTACAATGTTACAATACATTAAATAAACAAAAGTCTTACAAAGAAACATTTCTCGCCTTCTCCTCCACTCCAGTATATACATGCAAATCATTCATTGTTAAATTAGATTTACAAGATAAATCTTAACAATATTGAATTGTTTTAGGCTTCCAAAGTCCTGGGAAAGTTCTTGATAGATGAATCCGGTTTTAAGGAATGGGTAGGAACCTTTGGGGCTGATAAAGGACAACAGAAAGCTTGCTTTGATGGTATGAAGGACTGGTGCGGAAACTTTTTATAATAAAGTTGACTTGAATAGAATTAAAGAGCTATTTTTGAATTGCATTTTAGACTCGGTCATGGATTATTAACGTATAACTTTACAATTGTATTGTTATGATAAATGTATTTCGGATGTTAAAATAAATGATGGATTTATAAAAAAAAACATTTGGGTAAAATATGTTAACTTGATATACATGCAATATGTTTGTCTTTAGATAATGATGTTAATCTAAACATGAATGGCAGCTTTACTTATCAAAATTTAACGAACTTTCTGGTTTTTTTTATTTGGACAAGAGATAAATCGACAATGAGTTAATATCACTACAGACAATACCAAATACATGTACGTACATGTACATATAATTTTTACGCATGTGTATAGTAGACTAGAAGACATCTTTAAGAGGTATTCAGTATGTTACACTGTACCGCAATCTACATTAATTTTATGTTGTTTTTTTGTATTTGAAACGAAAGCTAAAAATTAATCTATTGAAACAATTATCATACCTATACTGAATTAAATTTTGAAAATTGAATAAAATCTTTCAATCTTTCTTTTTAACCACTTTTTACTAAAATATGAACAGAAGTTAGGTGGCAAGGGATAGTAAAAACCTGGTTATTTAAAAAAAACAAAACTGTGTATTCATCATGATGTCGAACATATAACTATTAATTTAGTCATGTGGGTATTGTAGATATGTGAACTCATGTGAAATTAAGAATGTTTGTCAGTTGCAGAGGAAATTAAGTTGGATAAGTAAGGCTAAGACGAATATGTCATTCTCAGAGAAGAGGTGAATGATTACAGATTAAAATGTGAATTTTCATTACGACAGGCATCGATTTTCATAATGCTGGTGTTTTATCTCTCAGAGAAAGCTATTATCTAGAAAATAAAGGGACTGAATTTGTACTTTATACATGAATAAATGTTTTTAAAAAAGATGCATAGTATATATTTTGTTGGTTTATAAATTGCAATATCACAGGGCCAATTTTTGCATAAAGTGAGCCTAGCTCATGATTTTTTGAATAAGAATATGTTGATTTCAGGTCCTTGAACCTTATCAAAAAGGTCTATTTAAATTCCATTGAGTAAATATATCCCAATGGCAATTCAAACGCATATATGTCACATGAAATTGGATCGGTTGATTATGTACAAAATCGACTCTGAATAGCGTCACGTCGAATATGTTTACTCACACAGAGAGATAAAAGATATTTGTAGTGTATTCTTTGTTTTTTATCAAGCTTTTGAGTGGACACTCAGCAGAGAAAATGAACATGTTTGTACTTGTCATATTTTAGAGAACAAGGCGTAAAATTTAGAATCTTCTATTTAAAATCTAGAAATCTAGACAATCATTTAGAATTTTCTTTATTTGATTAAATATTTTAAGAAAATATTCGCAATTCGATTAAAATTCTCAAAATATAAAAAGATTAAATTTCAAATTAAACACTGTTATTAATATCATATAAATTATTTTAAAATACACTGTCATAGAAACAAACACAACAGATGACACAATAGATTAGTTATAATCATTTTAATTATTAGTGATCTTACGCCTTAATTTGCCTTCTTTAGTGTTCTCCCCAGTATTTGGCTATACCCCTCATAAAAGAAACAGAATAAAAACAAACAAACAAAACAAATGTAGAAAAAAAATATTTTTATCGAAAAACATTAAAAGATCTGATTTGTGGGTCGCCTAGATCTTTGCATAAATAGAACAATGCTTTGATGTCATTGACCGTCTTTGTTGCACCCTTTTCTAATAGATACATGTTCATTTTTTTTATTTGTCGACTTTTTTTTTTGTCAGAAAGGGTAAGATTTAGGATCAGTCATCCAAATTGACCCTCTCTTTTGAGAATAAGTATTGATAACAAAAATAAAACCCTCTATGTTAAAGTAAGCGTATGAGAGGATCCACTAGGATGCACTATACTCATATTCTTACCTACCTTGGAATAAGTCAATTTAGTAATTTTTAAAAACTTTACACTTACCCGAGTGAATGTATGAAATTTGAGTCCTGCAACCTCAGCGTCTTGGATACTGTGACCATCTGAACTGATGACACCTTACCGCGACCAACTTTTAGACAGAGTGAATGACTTTCAGACTTTTGAGCATATTTGGATTTATGGATGACTGTAATGAATAAAATATTGATAAACTGCCATGTTTCTGTTGTTTCATGAAAATAAAATGAGATAATGCTACATGTGAGTCAATTTTTTCATAAGGGTGGGTTCCACCCAGAATTTGAAAATAGCTGCAGAATTTAATGTAAATCTAGCAAATGAAGCAATATTTCAAGGTTTCAAATAGACTAATTCGCAAACTTTTTGATGATAATGAAAAATTATTCATTAATGTTTCTAGTATACTACATGATCTTTATCTGGTCCTTCCTGCAGATTAAGTAATATGCGAAAAGTTTCATCACCCCCCTCTCTAATGGAAATTAGAGATATAGCAGGTGCCCCCCATCTTCTTTGTTTACAATTAACACAGGCTAGAGAAAAACCCAAATTTTGATAAGACATTACAGTTCAGTCTCTGAAGCCTTAAACAGCACTGACCATTTATCATTTTTCTGAGAATTAGAAGTTTAAACAAGGAGAATTTAAAACCATGTCAAAGTTTAAAAAGGGTCATAACTATGGTTTCAAACCTCAAAATCTTAATGTGCCCCATAATAAGGGAGTGAAAATTATTGATGTGAAAATTTTACCTGCACGGTACAACAGACTGTCCCAGCAGATGCATCAGATGGTTTCGGAAACTCCTATAGTGTGGAAGGGCAGGAAATGCTCGTGTGGCCCATGTGCCACCATCTCCTTAGGCCAACGAGACCGAAAGTTGAAAGCCCTCCAAAGTGCCTAAATACAAATGAATCAGAACAGTAAGTCAAATTTTGTATAAAACATTTATAATAGAGCAATAGTTCATAAAAATTCTAACAAATCAAGTCTTACTTACCTTTTACATGACTAAATATGGGAGAAATGGACCTTACTAGGGTAGGATACATATTACATGTATACTATTACATGTAAATACATGCAAAGACAAATGTAATACATGCAGTTGAAAGTCATATAGGTACATAAGAAAAGAAATCAGAAGCATTCATTTCAAAGAATTAAATTTACATGATGTTAAAATTTCCTATGTCTTGTCAGATAGTCTAAGGGAAGTAACTCTAAAATGTGCTCTCATGCACTGTATACTGTCATCTGTCTCAAACAAATGAAAAATGGTATATTTACCTAGATTGGCCAATCACAATTCTCATCGACTGCTACACCTTGGAAAAACAGCCGAGATGTGGAATGAGGTGATCTCTCTCCACCAGCAAGGGAATCGGGGATGCGATGGACCGCTTGAGTGGGATCTGGCATCCGAAGAGAGGCGTGGTTTGGGAAGCAGGATGGGCCTTCGATGTTGTAAGTGTCTATATGTATCAAGGCGGTACAATCTATATGAGGAGGTAGAGAGTCGAGACCAAATCCCCGGGTAGGAAAGCTGCTACTATTAACTACGGGCTTCAGGTTGGCCTCAGTCAAACCCTATAGGCAATGATGGGATGAGGAAAATCCTTCTTTCTACCAACACTCCCCCTCCAACGTGAAAGTCTATACAAAAGACATCAAACAAAATTTGGCAATTATTGAAAACCTTAATGAGGCTAAACAGGTGTGGCCAGTTGGTGGACGTAAACACTCTAAGGGGAAGTGACTCTCCACATGCTATCCCTGTACAGTGTGATGGCATTTACAATAACCCCATGTACTCGGGGGTGGGTGAGACACCCTTCCAGCTGGTGACACAGACTGTATACTCATTTGCCGAGAATGTCACTACAAGACATCAGATAATTAAAATGGTAACTAAAAATAAAATTTGTTCAACATGGCCACTTACTTGATGAGGGTACTGCTAACGACCACTGCAGTCCTGGGGTGTGTGGGGCAAATCTACCAATGCACCATACCATTGGGAGTTCACTTGGGCTTGGGAGGAGATGGAGGAACTCCTCTGCAAAGGTGGCCTCGAGGTGAGGGAGGTAACCACTGACCCGGACAGGTCTGTCGGTCGAGCTGCAGATTCCCTCTATAAGGACGGTCTGCTGCAAAATATCCCAGTTCACTACATTGACACTCGACACTTGTCAGAGTCAATCAGAAAGGCAATTAAAATAGATCAAAAACATTTAGAGATCATGCCAAAAAGAACTAAGGCAGAAAAAACCAAACTTTGCCTGCATCTTTAAGAGGTTGTGTCCAGCTGTACTGGACAGGACAATCAAAAACACCAACTCGCAAAAGGTTGAAAGCTTCAACAGAACTCTGCGACAATCCCTGCCTCGTAATGTTACTTTCACAAGAAACTTTGCTGGTCGGGCGCACAGTGCAGCTCACTCATCGAATCACGGTCCGGGCAGCTCGCTTCGAAGCCTCTGCGCAGGGGTTTGGTGCCCCGAATGTCAGACTGCTCGGCCCAACGATACCTCGGCCCACTGACACCTCGGCTCCCACGGCTCGGTCCAAATTTGCAGACACCTCGGCTCACATAAAAGACACCTCGGCCCAAATAGAAATATATTATTTTAATTAAATATATTTATTATTTATGCTGTTATATATCTATGAAATGCAAAAGAAAATTAATTTGATACATTTGCAATCTTCCAAGACGGCAAATTGACGGTAATTAAAGAAAGACAATCCATTAGTAACTTGATGGTAAGTGCTAAAATCATTAAACAAACAAGAAGACGCGGTGCATCCTTTAGAGTCTCGAGCGCTTGTCATATGGGGTGGTGACTATGAGGAGTTAATTACGAGAAGCCATAATTGGGTCACCCGTACGAAATTCATAGGCGTATTACGCCTGGATTTTTTTCAAATCCTGGCGTACACGAGGCGTATTCTTAAAAATACGTCTCATTTTAAGACGTACACGTATTTTTGACTGAAATACGCCTCCCCTTCTCCAGGCGTATTATTCTGAATCCGGGTGGATTTTTAACTCTGTCTTTCTTACACTGGGAAAAAAAAACTTAGAAAATTTGATGGGGCGTATTTTTGAAAGTTCAGGTGGATTTTCTGACTTAGTTTATTTAAAAGTGGGAAAATTTTCACTTAGAAATTTTCCTCCATGGAATAATTGCATTAGTGATTGTCCTTCATGAGGAAGAAAAATTTTCATTTTTTTTTTCTAATGAATTGCATTAATACCCAATATATATTATAAACAATATAATCATGACAAATTGACGAAATTTTATTTACCAAATATATAAACATTGAATATTAATATTGTCTTAATGTTTACCTTAAGAATCATGGCATTGTCTAAATAGTATGTACACATTCAGCAGAGTTTTCCTCCTGAACAAGGAGAAATTTCTATCATGAAATATTAACCCACAGAGCTTAAATTTATAATAGTTGATTCACAGTTATCTTTAAATACCCCCCCCCCCCCCCCCCCCCCCCCCCCCCCGGTCTTTCCTGTAACTAATCACATTCCAGTCTATTTGGAAATTTGCACACAAACATCTGATCTTGGTCCTCAATGTTAATCAACATACACAGCATCACAATACTGTCAACTGGAACAATTGTTAAAATACCTGAATGTTTGACAGATAATAAGTTACTACCTTCATTATACGATAGACAATTCAGTTCTTCCACAACGGCTACAGGTATGTTCTCTAATAATTTCAGAAAACATCGCACTCTTCCGAACTTAATTCCATTTGTTCCTTTAAACATAATGGTTGAATTGTCACGTTTTGTCATGCGGGCATATTCAATTCCATAGATGAGACAGTTGTCTTTTTCCATGCGCGTAAAACTAGACAAATTGTCAGTGACATACGCAGTTCCAGTGAACCTACAGAGTGCATCATATTCATCATCTGACAGTTGTCTTTGTTTTATCCCACCAAGAACATATGTGCAGTCACTTATTTTTTCACCTCTTTGTATAGGATGTGGATTCTCTATTGAATGGCACAATTTCTCAACATCAGATCCCTTTGTAAGACAATTTTGTTTCAGCTCTGGCATTTTTTGAATAAAAGACACCCCAGTAATTATCTGGTTATCAATATTTTGAGTTCCTCTGATCAGTTTTAAGATAAATCCATTTTTGTCCTCAAAAGGAAAACAGCTGTGTGTGTACAGAGGACCTAAACACCTGACTCCTTGTGCCATGTGAACAAGCTGGTGAACATTAAGTGTCATAAATGATCGAGAATACAAGTTCTCAAAATGTTCACAAAATGTTAAAAGCATTCTTTCAGCTCTGTTCACATTGAAAACAGAAGATCCATTGCCGAGTAAAATGTGAACAGCATTTACAAGACACATGTAATGGTTGAATCGATTTTCATCCAAAAGGCCATACATCACTGGTCCTCCATAGTAAAGAAGAAAAGATCGATACTCGGAAGCTTTCCAGTACTTCATGTCATTGATGGATCTTGGTAGCCGTGTAATGTCTAAGGTTGGGTGGATGTTTTCCAGACGATTATTCAACCTGTCTGACTGATCTGAAATGCTGAAATTTCTGTTTTTGTGTTTTGGAGAGAACCATAGCGTCAAGAGTAGCTTTTGAACTCCTAATAATACACCATGCATATAGTCTATAGCAATACCTTGGACACAATCAAAATGAGGGAAATAGGAAATCCAAGAAGGACCCTTAACTCCATAGACAGCAGGATTTTTAACTTTTTCTCTTGAGTTTCTCAAAGCTTGGATGGAATTTTCCATGACAGATTCTGCAGTTCTTATAGGCCCCATGGGATCCTCATTTTGGAAAGGAAACACATGAGTGTGGCCCTTTCCTACAGGTGCAGTTTCACCAGGTTGTTTACATTTCCAGCAACCAAACTTTCCATTAAATTGCACACTATTGCACAGTAGACTTCGAGCAGGTAAGTCTGCTGTTGCTGCAAGAAGGAAGCACTTGCTTAGGAACTCTCCTCGCTCAGGTGAAAAGCACTTAATCCCATCCTTTAATGCCATAAAAGATTTCTGGAGCGGTTTAAGAAAAGTCCCCATAGCTGGTTTTTCGTTTCCAAACCAAAGTGCAGCTAAGATCATATTTTCCTTTTTCATTCTGATTTTAAAGGGAAGTTCATTTATGACAAGAAAAACTGGCCAAATCGAAACTTTACTGCTTTTGAAAACTGGAGCTCCATCTGTGTTTAAAACAAAAGAGAGGTTATCTGGTGAGCTCAGAGGTCCATCATTGTTGTAAAGTTGTCTGTAAAGGGTCCCATCAATAATATCCTCATAACTGTTATTGAAAGATTTTCTAAATCGACCTTGCAAGTTATCGTAAAATCCATTTTGAGCAAACAAGTTTTTCAGTTGGTTTTCAATTGGCATTTCCAGGAAGTAACGTTTGTTTGATTTATCCATTGCACACTCACAAACTGTACAAATTTCTCCTGGTCCACGTCCATCATTTTGTTGATATGCTAAACATCGAGCACAGTAATAATGCTTAATCAAGGGATTCCGCAAATTCCTGAAGTACATTTTGAAAGAATGTAAGCTAGTACACAATTTGTGTCCATTTGGTAGAGCCAGTGCAATGATTTTTAAAAGTTGTTCAACTCCATCTCCAATAAGATTGTATTTTGTAGAAAAAATAGCTATTAATAACATGAAGGCACCAATGGTCACACTTGCTCCTGGATACAATGGTTCAGCATCAATGTCATCATTGTTCAAATTGTCTTCAATTGTCAGTTCTGCATCATTAGCTGGTAAATCATAGAAGATATCCTGGTCTTCATCCTCCACTTCCTTGCCTACAAATGGGTCCTCCATAAGAATCTCTAATGTTACATCATTATCCTCCTCTGGATTGTTCTCAAGGTTGATCACAGGGAATGTTGACATCTCTTCATCAAGGGATTCATGAAGAAAGTCTTGTAATGATGAAGTACTTCTATTTCTATCCTCTTCTTCATTGTCCTAATAATTCAAATGTATACTCATATAAGATATTACTTACACATAAATACTAGTTTTCAAGTGCAACGAAGGGCTTGAACTGTTGAATAATAACCTTCAACGTTACAAGCTTTTTCAGCAAATTTAAATTCTAAGCTCAGTTTGATTTAATGAATTTTACAGATATAGTACAATATATTTTTTTCAAATTGCTCTATTCACACTTTATTATAGAAATTCAAAATCATAGAATATTATAGAAAATCATACAACTTCTTGTGAGGTCATAGTCTAGTAAAAGACGCTCTTTATTTCAAAAGATCTGTGCTCATTCAAAGTGTCAGTGTCACATCGACAACTCATGAGTATGAACAAAATTACTCTGGGACTTTAATATTTTTTTTTAATAATCAATGTTACAGTATGTCAATTTAAAAAAAAACATAAAGTAACTGTTTGAATTCAGCTTTCATGTGTAATTACCTTCTCATTTACCTCTTCCGCACAATGTACGATAGAATCTGATGCTTGGTTATCTGCTGTTATATCTGCACTGGTGTTTTCTCTCTCGGACCTCTGACTCTGCCAAAGCAAAAACGAATTAAAAGTAAATAATCATCAGGATGGCTAAAAAGTTAAAAATAAAACGAGAAGATTTCGCTTGCTTCCGGTTAGTATTTAGCCAATTTCGAACCCGATTTTTTTCCCGTGATTCCTGTTCTACTGAATTTCTTTAAGTTTTCTACAAATATACGATGTCAAAGTTATACTTATATGAAACAATAAAACAGCTAGCCTTCACTTACTGTTATCCGAGGCAGAACAGATGTTGAATTGGAAGTGGTCTGTAAATTAGAATGCCTTGAAACTAAATCAGACTCTTCTTGTAAATTTGCGTATTCTAATGACGAGTCTACAGTCAGTGTTAATTCTTCTTTATCATCGAAAGTATCCCTAAGATACGGCCCTCGTTTTCTTTTCTTGTTTGTTTCTGTTTCCATTGTTTTTCACTTTACGAGTTTGTAATGTGCTGCGTACGTAATTCGATCTTATCTGTGAGCATGGTGAGGCCAGAGGAATGCATGCTTAGGGAAATTGCACCGTATTTTTAATCTCTAACTTCCATCAGAATGTTGATCCAATTTTCTACTGGCAATGTATTTTAGAATAAAAAATATTTCTAATTAGCACATTCAATTTAATTAATAAATCCATAAGACTTCATATGAAAATGCAGTCAAGTAGCTTCCCCCTTCTAGTGCCTCAGTGGTCATGATGGTCAGCAGCAGCGCAAGCGGATTCTGGGATTGATATTTGAAACCAGAGATTCAGAAACGCGCGGTAGATTTTCGAACATGGACCAGGAGGAAAGCACCAACACAAAGTTTTTGTGTCTCTTTTTCATGGAAGATAGGAGTTTGAGCGTTCTTTCGCAGAATGACAAGAACTTGACCATTAGTGAATTAACAGAAGGTTCAAACTGCTCCATGAAATGGATGGGAAGAAAGGAGTACAAATGCAAAATTGTAAAAATCCATGGTAAGCACGAGACTCTTTTTAAAAATTGTCGTGGTTGAACGTATTGCTACTTTTTTACGCGGTCAATTCTTACATACGCCCATTCTCTTTAATTTACTTTTTTTTTTAATTCTATAATTTATAAGACAATTTAAATATCGTCAAGTATAATGTATTTCTAACAGTTACACAACCAAACAACTGTAATAACGTGTAATTTGAGACGCGTGTGGAAAGGGAGGGTGTAACTTATTTGTGTTTTGTATTATAATAACTGTAGAAACATTTCAATTTTTAAATTAGATGTTCTCAATACTTAGATGATCATTCTATTTTTTTTTTTTTTACTAAATTTTCTTACTAAATCATCAAGTTGTGAGTTGGTTGGGTTAGGTTGAATACCCCCCCCCCCCCCCGGGGTTTTCAAACGTCTCTCCAGATGTTTTGTTTGTTTGTTTTCTTAAACCTAAATCTTAAACATGTTAAATATGTGAGATATTGAAGTAAATGGAAGGGAGAAAACTAAAAATATCACAATGGATACTGGATGGTAATTAATTTGCACGCTACATTATTCTTAGTGGCAAAAAAGTCGGGTTCGGTATACAAGCTGTAGAAAAATGGCTGCCTGCAGACTGTCGCGATTGTAAATAAACTAACTTTAAAGTCAAGTCACCGTCAAGGAAATTTTATTTTATAGTCGGCAAGTATACACTTTACATAACAGATCTATATGAACTTTGATAGCTCTTAGTTCGATCTTCAATTATCAATTCATTAATTGTAAACAACATAAAAGAATGTAGCAGAAACATAAAAGCTAGGCAAACAATAAAGGACTGACTACTTTTGTGCTGTTTGCCCGCTAATTAATTAGATAAATCTTAGTTTTATCTTGTAAACGGGTTTCATGTAAGCTATTCAGTATTATTTTATATTGCAACAATTTTTTTTTTGTATTTATAGACAACAAAGATTTCTTGGACAAGTGGGCGTCAAAAGTGAATAACAGCGTCTTAAAAAAACATGCTGATTCAAAAGACCTTGAGGTCAGTCATTTGATCAATGAGATTCTTAACTTCAAGGAAGCCTCAAGCAGTGGAAAAAGAAAGCGCATTGAAACAACAAGATCCAAAGAAAGCAAGATCCAAGATGAAGAAATCAGTCCCAAAAAGAAGAAAACAGCGAGTGTGAAAGAAAAAAGTGAGGAAGAAAGCCCCCTTAAAAAAAGAAATGTTACAGAAAAAGAAGAAATGGATCATCCTAAAAAGAAAAAAAACACAAAGGAGAAGGAAAAAGCAAGTCCACAGAAGCAAGAAAATTTGAAGAAAAAAGATACACAGATTGCACCAGCTAAGAAATCAGTGGACAGCTTGGAAAGAAAAAAACAGACAAAAGAACAGTTCAAAAAAAAAGTGGAAGCCACAGCTGCAGCAAGTATGTCTATGGAGATCGTCTCCATGGCAAGTCAATTCTCCATCGACAAGGACACTACATCGCCATCAGCACCTACAGCTACAGAAATGGAAACAGAAAAAACAGAATTGAATTTAGTCAAAAGTCCTCTCAAAAGCACATGTACAACAAGCCATCAATCAGCACCAGAAAATGAAAAAGAACCAACCCTTAACCTGGCTGCAACTTACATAAATTTGGATTCAAACCAGCAGACTGTCTCAACACCATTGACAGAAACATGGGGTTTGTGCCAAAGGTCCCAAGAAGGGTTTGAAATGCATCAAACGTTTGCTCTCTCAAACGACAGTTTTAGGCTACCAGCAACAAACATGACAAATGGCATTATTCCAGGTAACTATGTTGTACATGACGATATCCATACATTTAATCATAAGGCCAGTCATTTTTAAAAAAAAAATTTCTGACAACTGTTTAATTTGCACAATTTATAGAATATAATTTTTTGTGTGTCAACATTGTGTTTTAATTTCAAGCAAAAGGAGTTAACTAATGATTACATTATTTTCAATTTTTTATATTTAGTTCCTTCTCCACAAGTCCTGGAAACAATGAGGGGCATCATGCACCCCGATTTTCAGACATACATCAGAGAAGTTCTGAATCACTATGGCCAAAATCAGAATTATTCTTCTCATCAGGTAATAATATTTCACAAATCTGACTTTTGACTCTATGCATTATGTAATTTAAATTAATAAAAAGAAAAATAACAAGCTATATCCTGTATGTATTTGTTTAGCCAAACAAATTATCCATATCCAAATCAGGACTACAACAACTATGATGCCAGCATATCTGCAGGAAACATGAATGACTGTTATACAATCTCCCCAAGACGTTCCCCAAGGTTCCTGAAGACATCAACCCCTAAACACACAAAATCACCAGCAAAATCACCAGCAGTGAAAAGTACGACACTGAGAAGATCATTACTTCCTACTTTGTCTGAGCAGTCTGAGGTAATACTATTTTCCAGTGCCATCACAAACAAGGAATAAGCATCTATACCCAGTGACTTTTTACACATGTTTAAGCGAGGAACTTAATTGTTTCCCCATAATCACTGATCTTGAAGTTGATAAATTTAAAGTTATTATAATATTACTTGTGTATAAATATTCAACCTATGTCATAAATGCATAATTTGATGCAACTAACATAAAAGTTAGTATACACAAACCTGGTTTAAAAACAGAAAAAATAGAAGGCAATTCATATTTTTTTTTTCCTTTTAACTACATGTATAATATGTATACCATGAATTTATTTTCCTTAAATTTATTATTTAACTTGTTAAGGATGATACCGTTACGGATACCAGCAGTGCCACAGTAACAACCCTCAACACCAGCAAAGTGACACCCCAAAGAAGTGTTCCCCCGAGTAACAACAGTGAGGTGAGCATTACTTTGCGAGATCTGCTGACTTTGTTTATTGTTTAGGGTTTCGAAAACTATCTTTGTGAAGGAGAATTATCATAATTTTATATGGATCATTGGTAAAAATGGTACTTGTAAACTTACTGTGTAGATTAGGTGAAATAGAAATGTAGAGCACACCTGTAATTGTAAGGAGACCATAATGGTTCACTTTATTGTAAAGCACACATTAAAAGCAGGGACCAACCTAGACCCAAAATTTAGGGAGACTTCACTTCTCCCTCAGAGAAATTTAGGGAGAAGTTTTGAAATTTAGGGAGACTTCTTCGCGCGCATGATGCTCACTGATCATTATAAAACTTTATAAAAATGAAACTATTTCATTGTTTACAGTATGATAACTTAAAATACTTTTCAATAATTTTTTTCTATATTAAAATCCTAGTAAAAATAATTTAAGAAGGAGAAAAAGAATCTGAATTTTTTTTTCCAATTACAAGGTATATCTAGCAAGAAAAAAAACAAAAAAAACAAAAAAAAAACAAAACATATAAAAAAAATAATGACAATGTAAAAGTGTTTTTTTTTTTTTTTCATTTCTTGCATAATAATTAATATGCACAATCAGGGACATATAGGTCCCTGGCACAATTAACTTTTAAATTCTATCTTTTCATTTTCAATTTGAGGCCTCATTGCATAATCATAATTTTGTTATTATCTCTTCAAAATTTGTTTTCAATCTTAATTTTTTTTTTCTGAGAAAGTGTTGATATACTACGTACTGCATGCTGATTGAACTTGGTATATCAGACGTGTAATTTCTTAGACAGTCAATAACTACACAATTTAACAGTAAAATAGGTCTGTATTCACAGCATGAATTAATTATTTGGCAATAAAAAGATCTAAAATCATCTTCAACATTTTTGGCATGACATCGATATAGCTGACCAGCTGTTTTGCGTCTAACTTGTAACAATGGACTTTATCATACCCGGAAGTGTAAAATCTAGAGGAGTTCCGACAGAGTATTCGACGCATTGGTCATTAGTAGCGAAACAGGTGCAAGTGTCCTGCTGTTTCGTTTATTTGAGCAGTAATAAAACAAGATTTATAAACTACTGACGATTCTACCATGTTTCTTAATAGATTTTCTTCATGATTTTCAATAATGGGGTTGCAAATGTTAGGGCGACTTTAACTTCGCTTTCATGATGAATTACGGCGAAGTTTGGAGCCCAAAAGCGACTATTTCGCCTCAGTCGCCCCCTCGGTTGGTCCCTGTAAAAGTACACATACATCTGATACTTGTACAAGTATAACAAAGCATCCGCATGAAAATGAATGTATCTATTTGTTTTCATGGAAAATATATTATGAAGTAAAAAATGAGATAGATTTATTTATTTAATGATAATTTATTTAATTGAATATCTATTAAATAAAGGGCAAAAGAAACAACAGCAGTGCCATAGAGACAACTCAAAGGAGCAGTGCCCCCAGTGTCAGCAGAAGAGAGGTGAATATTAGTTAATATCCCGACTGAATTTTTGCCCAAAACCTTTAGTTCTTAATTTCAATTTTATAGAAGTATTTGGATAATAAAAGTGTTTACATTTACGTTGGGTTAGCTTTGTATGTCATAATTTAAATATACTAGCATATTAAATTAATTCCTTTTTTTCTAGACAGTAAGACTTATTGAGAGTTGTCCTATTGAAGTCGACAAAATAAATCTGAAAAAGGCATCACAAATGGCCAAGAAACACAGCAATCCAGGGTATTCTCTTTGCCTCAAACTCATACCTCTCCTGTTTTCCGATGAAGAATTAGCATTGTCACGAGGACAGGGGTTCAACAAGGCAAAACCTGGTGACATAAGGCCGACACTTAGTAAGAAGAAGATAGAGTTGATGAAAGGTAAGCAGACCAAATTTTAAACATTATCAAGTTCAGTTGCACTTTGATATCTTTAATGCCAATATCTGAATACCATTTATATGTGAAGGGATAAGGAGGTCCTAATCAAATTCTTCAAGTAATGATTTTTTAACACTCGGTATATCTGGAACTTTTGTTAGTCCCAACAAGTTCGGATTATCTAGGCTTGACCATAGATTGCTTATTCGTAATTGATTTTATTACCTAAAACTTGATATCAAAAATAAGTGTGGACATTGCAAATGTACATTTCAGACTATGTTAAAAGCTGGTGCCTGAAACATGGTTTTAATGTACCGCTGGACTCCAAACTTAATGATGGTGTGACCGAAAGAATCGCTTATAGCAGAAAACTGCTGAAAAGACAAACCAAGGACTGAGTGAAAAAATACAATCAAACATTTATACTCGTACTTAACTTGTAAAATTAGTCAAACTTCATCTTACCTCAGCATCCTGCTTTGATCATTGTTTAAAATGCTTTTAAAATGTATAAATAAAAATTCTGTTATTATATAAGCTGATGTTTGATATTATTTATACCTATCAATCAATTTGTTGGAAATCTGGTGTACTAAAATTAATTATTAGCATTTAATATTTCAAAACCATACCCCCATACATATATAGTATTTTGATTAGATAGCAATTTTTAATATTAAAACAAATTTTTATGTAGGCGTATTATTTTACAGGCGTATTTTTTTACTGGCGTATTTTTCTACGGGTGTATTTTTTATAGCCGTGATGGCTGAGAAATTTGAGGCGTAATTCTGCTGTACAGGCGTATAAATTTCCAGGCGTATTTTAAATTTCCAGGCGTATTTTAAATTTCCAGGCGTACTCATTTGCATATTTCGGCCAAAAATACGGGAGGATTACGCCTCGTGTACGCCTGGATTTCTTATAATACGCCTGGATTTTGTTTAGAGATTCTGATTGAGATTTGCACCAGGATTTTAGGGATTTAATACGCCTGGAAAATTTTGAAAATACGTGAATGAAATTTCGTACGGGGAGACTTACTCATGTTAATGAAAAGTTCCTTTAAGAAACCATTGTTGTTATTTTATTGAATTGATTTGAAAAAAAAATTATGTTTTTAAAATTTAAAAGCAGTAAAATATATATATCAAAATTAAACAAATCAATAAATTTTGCGGATCAGGGCATAAACTTGTGTATACCTATTACATGTACCTCCCAATCAACGATTGTAATTTGATGTTGTGCTGTGGTTTGTTAGAAAATACTGAAATATTGAAATTATCGTATATTTATAGCAGTCTTCGGTATGAACCCTTCGGTATGGGCCGAGGTGTCAATGATTTTGAGCCGACCTGTCAGGGCCGAGGTGTCAACCAGCACGGGCCGAGGTGTCGTTGGGCCGAGTAGTCTGTCTACCGGTGCCTCCATCTCCACTGGTGGCCCAGTGGACTAGACCCTAAATCAAATACAAAATGAGCATGAATTAAATAAATCGTATCAGAATACTCAATCGTATAAAACAAAAAGGGTCATTAAACGTTAGAAATTATATAAAACTTTACGAAAAACATCAGGAAGAAGTAAAATACAAGAAAAACATGATGTTGGCCGAATCTCGAGCCCGAGGCAATAAAAAAGCTCCCTGAACCACAGGGGCTTGTCACGAAATATTTTTCTTCTTTTAATAAACGTGTATTTTTATATTAGGGGTAACTTTAGTAAAAGAAAATAAATATTTCGTGACAAGCCCCTGTGCCTGAACACAATTATTCGAAAACAGGAAATTAACAAGTTAATATTCATAAAATATAATTTAAATTACTTTAAAAATGCATTTGGGGTGGTGCGCCCCACAACAAAACCTCTGGTCCTTGCAGTGGATCCTCTTCTAGTTAGTTCCATGCGGCTCCAGAGTAAGGTGCATCGGGTCGATGCATAACTTGAAGTCTTATGGCAGAGATGACTGACCTTCTTCTTCTTCTTCCGGTAAAGTGAAGGGCCGCTGCTGCGGCATATTCTCACTATGTTTAAAAGCGTGTACGTGAGGGGGAGTCCACGCATCTATTTACAATATTAAAAACTGATAAAAACGTGTCCTGCATGATTTATGGTGTTTTATATCCCTGAATCCTGGTCTTAAAGGACTCCAGGGACATGGCCGTGATGGTGTTTTCTGGCAGCTGGTTCCATATCCTGATGGTAGTAGGAAAGAACGATTCCTTGTAGACGTTGGTACGGCAGAATGGGATCCTGTACCGGTGTTGGTGTCCCCTGGTGGCTGCTCCTGTTTGGCTGAATTGTGGGGGCAGGTCTATGGCAACAAGGGAATGGACAACACGGTACATCATAATAGCCTTTGCTTTAATTCTGCGTTGTTGTAGACTTTCCCATTCTAGCCTGTCGATCATCGTTGTGACACTACTGGTGGTGTTGTAGTTATTGGTCACGAACCTAGCTGCCCTTCTCTGCACAGCTTCTAGTTTGTCGATGTTTTTCTTTGTGTGAGGGTCCCAGACAGTGGATGCATATTCTACCTGGGGTCTGACCAATGTCTTGTAACACTTGTCCTTGATGTTGCTGGGACAGGACGAGAGGTTCCTCCTTAAAAAGGCAGTGGTGTTGTTTGCCTTCTTACATACACTATCAATATGATGGTTCCACGATAGGTTGTTGGAGATGTTGACCCCTAGGTACTTGGCCTTGGTGGTAGTGGCTAGCTCCTTCCCATGGATGTAATATGGGGTTATGCGTTGCTTCCGTTTGGTGGTGATACGGATAACCTCGCACTTGTCTGGGTTGAAATGCATTAGCCAGTCTGTTTCCCAATCTTGGAGATTGTCAAGGTCCGTCTGGAGTTGTCTGGCATCCGCCTCTGTAGTGATGGTCCTATACAGAAGGCAGTCGTCCGCGAATAACCTGGCCTTGGACCTCACTCTGGAGGGTAAATCATTTATGTATGTCAGGAATAGCAGTGGGCCGAGGACTGTTCCTTGGGGCACTCCAGATGTTACCGGTGCGGTTGGTGAAGAATGGCCCTCGACCAATACCTTTTGTGTTCGTCCGGACAAGAAACTCCTGATCCAATTGAGTAGGCTGCCTCGTACCCCGTAGTGGTCTAGTTTGGCTAGCAATCTCTCATGTGGGACCTTGTCAAATGCTTTGGAAAAGTCCAGTAGCACTGCATCGACCTGGGTGTTGTTTTCAATACTCATGGCGAGGTCCTGGATTGTTGTTATTAGTTGGGACTCACAGGATCGCTTCTTCCTGAACCCATGCTGGTAGTCGGTTAGGATACTGTGATGCTCCAGGCCTGCACCTAGACACTGTGACCTAGTTAGTCTCTTCTCTACCCTAAGAGCTACCCGATGCACCCTTTCGACGGCACTGCCCTCCTCTGGCCAATTTTCCCTCATCTTCCCATACCCATTTTTAGCACCCCCCCCCCCCTGTCCAAAGCCTGCAACCCCAGACTTTTTAACTTTTTGAGGCTTATTTCTCTCCCAGGGTCTCAAATATATCTGTCATTATTTTTTGCTTACTAAAAATCTTTGACTAGAATAGCTAAAGTAACAATTTCTGTCTTTAAAGTCACACGACATTTCAAAATGGGGGTCTCTATTAGACTGGCCTGCCTGTGTCTCCGTAAATCTCCGACCAGCCAGATCGGAGTTTACGGAGACAGCCGAGCGTCTGGTTGAACGAGACTACCACAAATAAAGCTATGTGCACATCCGGGGATTTGGTACTCTCATTCCACTACTTCATACGAGAAACAACACCGCGGGCGTTATATAAACTCATGACAAGAAATATAGATTTGCTCAGAATGAGGTCTTTGTTCATAGTTTTGTTATTATCTTACATGTCAAGCTTAATAGGAACAATGCCATGTCCTCCTTCAGGCTACCGTGTCAAGAAATTTGAAAGAGTCATAGAATTTGATAATACTATCATCACAAATTCCCTCTTCATCAGAGAAGAAATGTTTGATCTAGGTCTGATCTCATGCGCAAATAAATGTCTAGCGTTTGGAGGTATATGTTGGGCCATTTTACATAGCAGTCGAATACGAACCTGTAAGGTACGAGTGATATGATTGGTTCACAGTCTCTAAGATCTGTTTCTCGTGAAGAGGTTTGGGCATTTTATTTCACTGCAAAAGGTAAAAATCATATTGTTTCATTAATTTTAAAATTTTTAATTTTTTTTATTACTTTTTTATGAGAAAAGAAACAAGTAAGGGACATTGTAGAGTTGATTTTAGTCTCTTAATATCTTAACCGTGTAAAACGTCTTCTGAGAGATATAATTAATCAACATGAAAAAAATAATTAAAAACCCATGTTGCCAAAAAGGAATGCTTAAATTGAAATACATTTAAAAAAACATTGCAACTGATTTATTTCTTTTTTTTTTACAACGTGGCGTTCGATATTAAACGATCATATTTGGAATGTTTCGGGCATACAAGTATCCGTTACTCAAATTCAGCGTTCAATAAAACGTCAAGATATTAAATTTTAAAGTTCTTTAGATATTTGGTAGTGATTTATTAGAGGCAATTTATTACCTATATGTAATTAATATCAAAATTTCATTGAAATTGGATTGGAAATGTCTCTCTTTTACTAGTGTAGAAAATATATAACCATCATTCAGCACGCACAATCATCATCCTCTTCACTAGCTACAGCTTCTTTTTCTATAAGCCATACATATGAAAGATTTCTTCAAGAATGTAATAGCCCAGGCGTTTTGTTCAATAAAGAGTGAATAAGTGATATTGACATTTATAAATGTATTTTTTTGTTTTGTTTATAAACAGGCATAACCATTAGTGATAATCATTAAAAATTGCATAAACCATAAACACAAGAAATAATATTTTCTGCAATGTTACAATCGATCGTCTTCATATTAATGACAAATGTATTTTAAAAATAATAATTAGCAGGTTGTGACCCTGGCTGGTGGCAATATAAGACTCACTGTTACTTTTTTGGTGAAACCGAGGTGACTTGGATGGAAGCAAAGGTAAAACATTATTGGAAACAATCAATTAAAAAAAGAATTGATATTCAGGTTTAAGATATGTATTAATTTGCAGGGTCTTCTGCTCCAATTCTATTTCTAAGGAAGGATTCAATTCAATATGTGAAGAAGGACAATATGCATAGTTTGTTTGACCTCACAGCAGGTTTAAAATTGTTAAAATAGAAACATCCTGTCAATACCACATTTTTACTTGATCATGTGATCTAGTTTGAGCCAATCAGAGAGTTGGAACAATATAGATATAAAATAATAACTGTAAGTATTGTAAATGTAAAAAGATGTTATACTGTAAATATTGTGAATGTAAAAAGAAGTTATACGGTACATATTGTGAATGTAAAAAAGGCCCTTAAAATTTAGATATTGTAAATGTAAAAAGACCTTATTCTGTAAAATATTGTAAATGTAAAGGGACCTTATTCTGTAACTATTGTAAATGTTAAAATAATTTATACTGATAATATTGTAAGGGTAAAAAGACCTTAAACTGCAAATAATGTAAAAGTAAAAAGACCTTTAACTGTACAAATTAATAGGTGTTAACGAAGTATTAATATTGTCAAAAAATGTCTAATGACTAAGCTGCTCGAGTCGCTCAGAGATTATTTTCTGTTATAATTATGGTCGCAGGACAAAGAAATAATTTAAGTCCTTCTGATAAGACCTTATTTACCGAGGTCCCGTGTCGCAGTAGTTGGTGCGTTGACGTATGTCCCTCTGATGAGACCTTATTAACCGAGATCCCGTGTGGCAGTAGGGGGTGCGTGGAGGTATGTCATTCTGATGAGATCTTATTTACCGAGGTCCCGTGTCGCAGTAATTGGTGCGTGGACTTATGTCCCTCTGATGAGACCTTTTTAACCGAGGTCCCGTGTGGCAGTAGGTGGTGCGTGGGGGTATGTCCCTCTGATAAGACCTTATCTACCGAGGCCCCGTGTGGCAGTAGGTGGTGCGTGGAGGTACGCCCTTCTGATGAGACCTTACTTACCGAGGTCCCATGTCGCAGTAGGTGGTGCGTGAAGTATGTCCCTCTGATGAGACCTTATTTACCGAGGTCCCGTGTGGCAGTAGGTGGTGTGTGGAGGTACGCCCTTCTGATGAGACCTTATTTACCGAGGTCCCGTGTTGCAGTAGGTTGTGCGTGGAGGTACGCCCTTCTGATGAGACCTTATCAACCGAGGTCAAGTGTCGCAGTAGGTGGTGCGTGGGGGTATGTCCCTCTGATGAGACCTTATTTATCGAGATCCCGTGTGGCAGTAGGTGGTGCATGGAGGTACGCCCTTCTGATGAGACCTTATTTACCGAGGTCCCGTGAAGCAGTAGGTGGTGCGTGGAGATACGCCCTTCTGATGAGACCTTATTTATCGAGGTCCCGTGTGGCAGTAGGTGGTGCGTGGAGGTACGCCCTTCTGATGAGACCTTATTTACCGAGGTCCCGTGTCGCAGTAGGTGGTGCATGGAGGTACGCCCTTCTGATGAGACCTTATTTACCGAGGTCCCGTGTCGCAGAAGGTGGTGCGTGGAGGTACGCCCTTCTGATGAGACCTTATTTACCGAGGTCCCTTGTCGTAGTAGGTGGTGCGAGGATGTAGGTCGTTAGGATGAGACCTTACTAACTGAGGTCCCGTGTCGCAGTAGATTTTGGCTAAAAATATCAATCATTGAGGTAGGTCGTTCGGAGGACACCTTATTAACCGAGGCCCCGTGAAGCAGTAGGTTGTGGCTCGAAAAAAGATCCATCATTGGCCCTATGTCATAATAGACTTATCAATCTGCAGCTCTCTATCAGCAATTTGATGCGATGCCATATTAGTGAAACTTTCTCGAGAGTAACCGGCACATTAAATAAGGAACGAACAGACAAACAAATAATAGTCACGTTAAACTTAAACAACAACAACAAAAAAAAAAACCAAAGAAACTTATTATCGTCAAAGTTTGTACTCCCCTCTCTCACAGCCCTCTTGAAGCGAAATGATTACTACTATAAACCGTTAAAATGTTCTGTTGTCATCTCTCACAGTATTGTAAAATAGCGAGGATAAATACTACAATACTGTCCGAGTTTCCACTTGTCATATGCCACATCAGTGTCAAAGAGTAACTGCAGTAACTGTTCCTTCGCCAAGCACTTAGAATTAGAAGTGAAAGTCTCTAGTTTTTCGGATATAACCTTAAAACATAGGTTCCGTGTTATCGTATAGGCGTTGGTACAATAAAGAATCCTCACTGCTCAATAGCCCTGAGTGCCGAGTATAGGTTTCATTTAAAGCCCATCATCATCATACGGTGACGTCTCTATCTGAGTGAAACATTTGCGAAAGAAACTTTTAAAATATGCAATCAATCAATCAATTAATCATCTATTACAAACAACTTTCATTTCCAGTCTGAATGTGAAGACAGCTGTTCCTATCTGGTGGAAATAGAAACTAAAGAGGAATCTGATTGGCTGGCCCAGACTTTTCTTTTTAAAGGTAAATTCAAAGCTTACTGAAGAATGCAAATCCTGTCCTTTACCAAATTTGATACTCCAAATGTACATATCAACAAAGTATGCATCTTTAATGATGCTTATATCGAAACTTTTGGATATTTGTAATATTTAAAAAGTAAGAACATTGAGTGCTGAAAAGAGATCACCAAAAGCCTAGCACATCGAAGGAACAGGGCTATACTTGAGGGGGGATCCTTGATTTTGAAATAAATTTCTAAATTGTACCAAACAATTAATATATTCATATTTCAAGGTACTTCCAAAATAGCTTTCAAAACTGAATGAGAAAATAAGGAAAGATTAAGCAAAGAGCTACAGATGAACGCGCTTTAAAAAGCGTTTTCCAAAACCTTTCATTAACGCCGATTCATTTATATCATACATACAATGTAAGACTTAGATGGAATGTTGAACTTTGGTTAAACTCTATTATGGCCAAAGAACGTGGGCGCTTTTGATGGGCATTCGGCAGGAATCTTGGCGTACTTGAAAAGTGAAAATTTTATCGACATGTCACATGAAATTTTAACATTTCTTTTTATTTATCGGGTTCCTGTGCAACAGGAAAGGAAAATATTTTCCTGAAATTGAGCTCTGATAAGCTAATAAATAACTTGAAAATTGGCCAGATCAGACATTTGGTACAAAAAGCTACATTTTTAGACAGGTTTTTCTAAAAATGTTCTATCTCTGGGTCTTCTCTCCATGATTTTGAAACGTTATTCGTGTGTATTTAAATTCAAAGAAACGAATACACTTTTTTCAAAAATGGAGAGAAGACCCAGAGACCACGAAAAATTAACTTTTCCCAAAAAAATCCAAATGTGTGAATGTGGTTCGTCTTTGTCCTTTTAAAATTAAGAGTATACGTGTAGCGGTGATAGCTCAGTAAGTTGGGTTACCTGTTCACTGCACTCGATGCAAAACATTTTTGGTTCGAGCCTGGCATGGGGCATTAATTTTTTTCCTGCAGACAACCATTTATTTTGTCAGTTTTATGTTATGTACTTATGTATTAGAATTTTGAATTAGATAAATTTTGGTTTAGTTTGGTTCTCGAGCGAAATCAATTCAGAATCTAAATAAATCTTCTATTCTATAATGTACATGTATCATGCATTAAGTATTTTAGGTGTTTATTTTTTGTGAAACATTAATATGTTACAGTACCCCCAGGAAAAACGGACATAAATGTTACAATTTCACACGGTCTTTCAAACTAAATGAAAAAAAACCTATGGACGTGCTTGAAAAATCTGATCAGCTATGTTTAGCCAACCAAATCATGGACATTTAACCCATAAATGTTTCGTACAAATGATTCCTGCAGATTACTCGCCAAATGCGCCCATCTTCTTTATAAAATTATTTTGCATTGATTATACATTTCAGACACGTGTCCTTCAGATATATACCTTAGTTGCCATGCTTGGACTGGTGGTAATGATTTAACAGTAGAAGGTAGATACCAGTGGAGCCACTCTAATACGTCTATAGACTTCACCAACTGGTGGTAATGATATAACAGAAGAAGGTAGATACCAGTGGAGCCACTCTAACAAGTCTATTGACTTCACCAACTGGTTTGAGAATGAACCTTACAATCCACACGGTGAAGACTGTATTCAGCTACTCATGAATGGCGAATGGAATGATGGAACATGTTCTGCCAAGACTCAATATATTTATGAGAAGTCTGATGGGAGCTAAATTAAAAGGAAGACTCTTATAATTACTATACAAGAGTTTTTTTTCTTAAATTCTTTGGTTTAAGATAATAAGAAGTGTTACGGTTGTATCATGATAAAGGATTGATGACCGTCTTCTTTTCGTGGTTGGTAGGAATCACATGACATGAAAATTTTCAAATATATCATTGGTTGAAATACTTTTCAAGACATGTGAAATAATTTTTCATGAATCTAATTTTCGTACGAGATAGTGATTTTTCAAGATTATCAATCTAATCTATTCATTTTTGATTTTCACTCTTAAATTTTTTTTCGACCAATAAAACCAGAACTGTCTAAAAAGATAAAAAAAAACGAAACAAAAAAAATTACAGTGACTTCAATCTTCCATCTCTAAGAAATATGCAAGTTTTAAGAACACATTTCAGTTATGGTCCAATTCGATAGTTCGTCTTACAAGTGTGGGGCATTAACAGCAAAGTGTGGCAATAGCTCATAGAAGGGGCCATTGGTGTTTTGATTCTTTTGTGATGAATAGAATAACAAAAGGCCCATGGGCCACATCGCTCACCTGAGAAGCTTCGACCATTCTGTTCTTTACCAGATTTCCCCCTTGTAATACATTATGTATCCCCACCCTACCCCACTGATCATAATTACGACATTTTGAAATCAACTACCCCAGGATCCTTCCATGTGCAAATAAGTTTCAGCTTTTCTGGCACACTGGTTCTTGAGAAGAAGATTTTCAAAGATTTTTTTCTATATATTTTTATGTAAAACTTTGATCCCCCATTGTGGCTCCACCCTTCCCCTAGGGGTCATGATTTGAACAATTCAAAATCTACATTACCCAAGAATGCTTCCACAAAAGTTTCAACTTTTCTGGCCCGGTGGTTCTTGAGAAGAAGATTTTCAAAGATTTTTCCAATATATTTCTATGTAAAACTTTGATTACCAATTGTGGCCTTCCCCTTCCCCCAGGGGTCATGATTTAATTTAGAATCTACAGTTCTACACTATACCAGGATGCTTCCACATAAGTTTCAGCTTTTCTGGTCCAGTGGTTCTTGAGAAGAAGTTTTTCAAAGATTTTTCCTATATATTTCTATGTAAAATTTTGATTCCCCATTGTGGCCCCGCTCTTTCCCCGGGGGTCATGATTTGAACAATTTAGAATCTACACTACCCAAGAATGCTTCCACATAAGTTTCAACTTTTCTGGCCCAGTGGTTCTTGAGAAGAAGATTTTAAAAGATTTTTCCTATATATTTCTATGTAAAACGTTGATTCCCCATTTTGGGCCCGCCCTTCCCCCGGGGGTCATGATTTGAACAATTTAATATCTACTCTACCCTAGGATGCTTTCACATAAGTTTCAGCTTTTCTGGCCCAGTAGTTCTTGAGAAGAAGATTTTCAAAGATTTTTCTTATATATTTCTATGTAAAACTTTGATTACCCATTGTGGCCCCACCCTAGCCCCGGGGGTCATGATTTGAACAATTTAATATCTACACTACCCTAGGATGATTTCACATAAGTTTCAGCTTTTCTGGCCCAGTGGTTCTTGAGAAGAAGATTTTTAAATGTTCCCACCCTATTTTTGTCTTTTCTTGATTATCTCCCCTTGCTAGGGGACATGTCCCTTCATTTTAACAATTTGAATTTCCCGTCACCCAAGGATGCTTTGTACCAAGTTTGGTCAAAATTGG
Source organism: Saccostrea cuccullata (assembly GCF_032062105.1). NCBI lineage: Eukaryota > Metazoa > Mollusca > Bivalvia > Ostreida > Ostreidae > Saccostrea > Saccostrea cuccullata. The sequence goes on from NW_026936701.1 coordinate 54,807, forward strand.
CCCAGTGGTTCTTGAGAAGAAGTCAAAAATGTCAAAAGTTTACAGACGGACAGACGGACAGACAGACAGCCAGACAGACAGACGGACGGACGGACGACGGACAAAATGTGATCAGAAAAGCTCACTTGCGCCTTCGGCTCAGGTGAGCTAAAAATTGTCTTAATTTGTTGAGCAGTGTACATGTACAATTAATTAATTTTTAATGTAGCTTTCACATAATTGATCATTTTATGAAGTGTGGAATGAATGTCTATGAGTTTTTGAAATAAATATATTTATCTTGAACGTTTTTTCCTTAAAGTTTGATTCATAAAATCAATTTCAGGTCCCTCATTTTTTAATACTCTTAATTATACAAAGAAAAATAAAAATTCAAAACTGTGTTGTGACAGCATATAAAGTTTCCTTTGCCTGGTAGGATCCATTTTCTTTACTTAAATTGAAAAATAGGAAAACTTGCTGACTTATCTCAAGGAAAAGGCAAAAACCAAGCAGAAATATCTGATTTCAACTGATGGGATGTCATTGAGAAAAAAAATAAAAGATATAATTAACCTGAGCTATGTTCCAAAATCTTGATCATGAAGTATGGAATCAATCCTTGCCACCCCAGCAGTTACTATTTTTTTTTAATTTCTTATTAAGTTTTTCCTCTTAAGTTCTTATCGATAACATCAAACTCAAAGCCTTGTTTCATCTACTGTGCCGTACAAATATTCCATTAGATGTCTCCATGATTTACTTTGTTACTATTATTGCTTTGAAAAAGAATCAATAAACGTCAATAAAATATTCTTTTCTTCAACATTTATAAAATGTGACGATGGTTTGTCCAATCAAATATTCATATAAAGGGTAATGTTTTATTAAATGCACATAAATGCAGATAACAAAGAATGGAAAACGGAGGAAATATGAACAAGTGGAAAAGAGAAGGATATAACTTATTAGTCCTCTTCCAGTGAAACAAGATGGAACAACAGGTTTTCTCAGAATCTGTCGTCCGTCTGTCCGTCTATCAGTCTGTCCTACATGTTTTTCTGCAATTTTTCCTAATGGCTGCCTGAAAATATGTAGCTACCTTTCGGCATGTGAATGTATCATGATAAGTTACAAATCAGGTTTGATTTTTGACAGCTAGAATTATGGCATTTTATTCTTCCAAAATGTGTTTTAAGATGGAGTTCGTTCTGCGCTAAATTAATGGTCCAAATACGATCTGGACCCCGTTCAACGCAATAATGCGTTCTGTGTTTAGGAATATTGACGTTATATATAGAAAAGGAAAATAATGGGATAAAACTCTAGCTAATTGGTAGTCCCGACTGTCAACATGGTTTGTAAATTGCAAGAAAAAGATTATGTTGAGAAAATGTATGAAAATTTCGTGTTTCTGTGAATTTATGTTTTAGGTTAAAAGAATGTATTATCTTTGACAAATGCTTAATTAATTTGGTAATTATTTCGATTGCGAATCATTTTATTTTATAAATAAATCGTTTTAGTGCGATTCTCATCCAGCAATTTCCTGCTTTATTCCAAACGAAAGGGAGGCATTATAACTATGGTGAGGGCATGTCCTGAAAACATTTATAATAATCTAACTGATTGACAGATCATGAATCAAGTATGATTATTTTTTCCATACAATTGTTTTAAAACCATGTGAAATGGGCTGTTTGGAATATTTTCAAAGTATGTATGCATGACTATGGACTTCAAGGATGTTTTTGTGCTATTTCATTCAATAGCGAATATTTACTAAAATATTCAAATTTTGGGGGCACCTTTTCATACAGGTTATTTAATATGACATCCAAATGTGAAAACGGATCCCGATGAGGGACTTGTTGCTAACACAATACTCTAAGAATGCTTGTTCTTCGGGTAATAGATTACCATAATGTAGATTTATGTAGTATGAAATATATTCAAGAGAACCGGTGCATCTGTGACAAAACTTTTCCGATTTTCATACACATAGGATTATCGAAACTCTATCATTTTCCTACAAAACATGATCTTCAAAAACGATGAATTAATGCAAATTGGGACGAAGCACAGTTAAGGTTAAAGTATCGAGGTTTACTATAACGTCACACTTAATATAAAATCTTCAAAATTCCACAAAATAAAATAATCATGTGCTATTTCAAACAACTTACAAACTTACTATTACGTGCAGTATTACGTGCAACAGTTTATAAACGATGCATCGATTGCAATGCACTTGTCAATGTGACGTCATCTCGAAAAATGACGCAGTTTGTACACAGCGAGAGACTGGTCAAATCACATTTTGTACAATAGAAAATGCATTTTGTTCTCAAATAAATATTATTTGCAATTAAACAAAAAGGCCGTTAACTTGGATGCGATGTCTTTTTTAGTATTTTATTGATTAACTTTCCGTACATTCTCCAGACAAGTGATACTGTCGTTTGTTTGTATGCAGATCCATTGAAAAAGTAATAGAAGGGCACAATAAATCGATTTATTGCAAGGGCATTCCCTCAATGTATCTTGACAAGCTTTTATACATACACTTAAGAAACATTAAGATCTTTGAAATGTGCTGCGAACATTATGAAATCTTGCAAATAAATTAATTAAAGCTTTATTTAATGTGGTTGACCAGCAAAATATTCAATCCACCTTTCAACAAATTAAATTTTAGCAATAAAGAAGGGAATCTATATAGGTTCGCAGCAATTTTCACAAACTACATATAGTTTTGAAAAAGATTTTAAATTAAGCTACGATTTTTGACTTGGTTATGCCCTTGCAATATAGGAATTCATAGATTACCTCTAAACTGCAAGTATAATTGTTAAAATTATTTGACGTTGACATCACATGAAAAGTTTAAATAAAAAATATAAAAATATAAATGTCCACAACATGTAGATTTAAACTACATTATAATTTTTGGATATCAGTGAAGCCCTAAAAAATCGTCCATCCTAATATAGTATGTAAAAATTTTTTTTCTTAAAAATTGCCGATATTCCGGTGTGTAACTTTATCTGTGCTGCGTTGAATTGAATTTCTGTAAGAAATTTGATTGTCGAATGGTACATTGTTTACTACGGAAGATGTTTCAAAATAATATTAAAATTGTATGTACAATTACTTAGCTTTAATTGATTTATGATTAAAAAAAACGTCTTTATTTAAGTTTGTTTGTATACTGCGTTTATTTTGATATTGCGCTGGTAACTTAAGGAAGTTTATTATATCTCTATTAATAATACTCGAATTTGATTGGCTGGTAAGAAAACTTTAAACACAACAATGACTCCAAATGGTACTGTTTACAGCAATACAGACCAAGGAATCATTGCACGTGAGATATAATGACCCGGTCATTTTTAATGACCGCTTAAAATGACCGCTTAATCAAAAATTCGTTCTTGAGTAAAGTTAATACATTAAAAATAATTATTCGAAAAAAAAACAAAGTTTTTAAAATCGTGCATGGTCTGTTTTGCATTACATACAGAATACGGCAAAAATTCATCGTTACAAAATATAGTTTCGTTACAATTCTGGGAACACTTCTAGTATACCGGTCCCTATAAATATGGTGCTAAAATAGGTGCAACCGAAGGTGGTGTACAGTATATAGACGATCGTGTGAGTGATCGACAAAATCGAAAATGAAGCCACAAATCGCAAATTTGATCCCAAATTCGTGTTCCTTGTAAAAAATTCGGTTTAACAAACTTGTTTTTAAACACAATTTTTAAAATGAGAATTAAAAGATGTCGTAAAATAACGTACAGTGTACTTGTTTAGGAAGTAAATCTACTTCTCGTGTTGTTTAGAAATGAAGTCACATGATCAATTTTTTACGTAATCTCATAAATATTCATGAGATGCGTCACTTGTGTTTTGATGTAATGAAGAAATGCCTGATAGGACTCAAACTGCAATGCTATTAAAATGCGTGATTTTTGTGAGAAATAGAGGGATTTAGGAAAAGTTAGCTAATTAGTAGTCATCGATGGATTGAATTGTGCATCATAATCAAGTTGAAAGGAAAAATATTCTTAATATTTGGACATGATTACGAGGTCAGGATATAGACCTGTAATTAACGGTAAGTCGCTTTTACAATAACTTGCCTAAACTCAGCGATGAAAATCGTCATGTTTCGACAATAGAGTTGATTTTCCCGAAACTTCATTTCTTAAACTTTCATGTTCTGTGTAAGATATCGGCACGAATCGACAGGCTGAATCATGCAAGTCTTTGGTCACAAAAGGCACTCATAGTGCTATTTGTAAGCAAACATTGCATAAATTTAATAAGCCCAATGTCAGAAAGATTAAAGAATGGATTGATAAAACAACCCCAATTTTAAAAACTATATAACCTGACCCTAGAGCTGCTAGAATCCAACTGTCCTGACCGGAAAATAATTATTCCACACATTTACACAAAACCTTACCCAATGTTTTGATTTTTCTACGAGAATTTACGTAAAACCAGACTGAACTCTGGATTCTAGCAGCACTTTCCAAGTATCTGAGAAGGCACAATTACCATCTGTTCAAAATCTGATGTTTTGAAAAACCCAGCTTATTGTTGTTAATATGTTTTATGGTGTGACCGTCGGGGCGAGCGCAGTATATTTACTAGCAGAAACCTACACGTGTACTGTCTATCATTCAAGAAAAAGAATAAAACAAAACAATAAAAAGAAATCATTTCCCAAGCATCGGGATCGAGATTCCAGACTTCTCGGAAATGTCCGACAAAATCGGAAATACCCGAACCGTTGAAGTGACAAAAGTATGACGTCAGATTAAAAGTTCTGAGGACTTTGGACGCAAACGCTAGTTTTATGGAAAAAAGATTGCTTTAAATCGTTCTTTTCAAGTAAGTTGTTGCCATGTTTAAGCCACCATGTTCCTATGCACCGCAACATGTTTTCCGAGTTTCACGGAAGCAACCGACATAACTTCGTCAAAATTCGAAAGTTTCCGGTGACGTCATTTGTATCATTTCTGAATGGCAAGGTGAAGGCCGGTGTTGTGACATGGGGGTATTTTTTTGAATAAGGTAAGGCAAAATCATTTCGTTAAGATTTCGGTAAGAAACAATGTTCCTTTAATTTTTTTTACTATTTTTGATTTATTCGCGCAAAGGACATTGGGTAGTGCAGGAATTCTGGGAAGGTTGCACAGAGAAATTTGGCTGACGTATGTACAGATTTCAATCCGAATTTCCTCTGTTCATACACGTTAGTCTATTGAGCTCGCTTCGCGAGCGTCGCTTCGCGACGCTCGCTGCGCTCGCTATAAGGTACTATTTTTGTCGACAATGACAGAGGTAAGGGCGATCTGGATATGTATATTGCTGACAGTCTTCGAAAGAAAATTTTATCGATGAATATAAATTAACATTCCCATTAAATTAACTAAACTTCATGTTAATTTTACATTTTATTCACGGTATTAGCTTAATTTTAAATCTCCACTTTAAATATCTTTGTACATGCAGTCAAAGCTAAAGTCTCTTTACACGACAGCCCCTCGGGGATCCGGGTTAGAATAGGTCCTCGGTAACCCTTTCCTGTTGTAAAAGGCAACTAAATGGGGTGGTCCTTCGGATGAGACCGTATAAACCGAGGCCCCGTGTCACAGCACAGGTGGCACGATAAAGATCCCTCCCTGTTCAAAGGCTGTAAGTGCCGAGCATAGGTCTAAATATGCAGCCCTTGACCGGCAATAGTGACATCCACATAACAGTGAAATATTCTGGAGAGAGACGTAAAACAGTACACAATCAATCAATCAATCTTTACTCGACATGGTCAATTCCCAAGTTACTTGATGTGTACATATGACCTCATCGGTGGTATAATATAATCATAATGACAGATACAGCTGATTATTATTTTTTAAATTATCAATATTTACACGTTTCTATTAATTTCTTTAATTAAATTACATTTCTGAATACCAATGTCACGGAAACCAGTGTTCTAAAAATTGACCTTATCTCGCCTATTATGAAGTCGTAATGTATCATTGTGTATTCTGTGTTTCTTTATTGCCCCTCTGATTTGGAAATAATGACGCAATTTATGGCGGAACAAGGCATTTACTAGCCAGCTTAATGCATCATTTTTTAAAGAAATATATAGAGATAACGAACACTATTCAATTCAATATCAAAGTTCATAAAACAATACAAAACAGGAGCAGAGCAAACACAGACCTACAAAGCCTCAAAGCTCCAAGGTCAAGGTCAAAGGGTAAAAGTTCTTGGTATCCAATAAAAAGTCTTCTCACAAGGATTACATATGTGGAGTATGAAAGCCCTAGCCCTTACCATTCAAAAGTTATGGTCAAGGTTAAAGTTTATTCATTAGAACAAACAATTTCCAAAGTCAACGTCAAAAGGCCAAGGTTGTTGATATCCAATGGAAGCTCTTGCCACCAGGAATGCATTTGTTAAATATGAAAGTCCTGCTATCTACTGTTCCAAAGTTTTAGCCAATGTCAAGCACCTTAGATGAACTTCAAGGTTAAAGGTCAACGTTCTTGGTATCCAATGAAATGTCTTTTCACAAGAATTACATATGGGAAGTGTTAAAGCCCCAGCCCTTTTCCTTTCAAAAGTTATGGTCAAGGATGAAGTTTTTTCATAAGTACGGAAATCTCCAAGGTAAAGGTAAAAAAGTCGAAGTTGTTGGTATCCAATAACAGGTATTGTCACAAATAATATATATGTAAACCATGAAAGCCCTAGTATCAACCATTCAAAAGTTATGGTCAAGGTTAATGTTTTCTAAAATTGAGTCAAACTCCAAGGTCAAAAGGTCAAATTCGGTGATACCCAAAGAAAGGTCTAGTGACAAGAAATACACATGTGAAATGTGAAAGTCATAGCTCCACTAAAGCAAAAGTTATTTGCAAAGTTAAAGTTTTTGTGATGGACAGACTGACAGACAGACGAATGAAATTTACTGTCCCTCTGCTTTCTCGAAAGCAGGGGAAAATTATAAACATTTTGCAGGGAATATATTGAAGTCAAAAGATATCAGCATATTATTTAGATTCTATACTTAACAGCTTTAAAATGATGAATGTTTAGATTTAGCGCTCAAATTAAAAATAATAACTCTAATTGCGGAAGAAAAAGGCCTTTTGAAATCAATACTAATATCAAAGCATGTACATACATGTTTGAATCTTATGTTCATTTTGTGCTGAAATGTAGAAATGAAAATATAGATGAAGAAGGATATGGAGATATCGATCAGTATTCCATCTCTAATTCCATCAGACAATACAAAATAAGAGCAGAGCACACTCGGACCTCCTAAAGATCAGTTGTGGGATCAGGTGCAATGGAGAAGTGAGCATCTCTAAATGACCGGTCACACCTGCCGTATGCTCCTTGGTATGATCGGGAAATAACGAAAAAATCAATCTTCAATTCAGTGTATAAATAATGGACTTACAATTACTATGAGTTTATTAAAATTGCATTGATTTATTGCTGTTTAGCTTTTACAAAATAACATGATGTGTATAGCAAAAAAGAAAAAAAAACCGATATAAACAAATATTTCATAACATTTTTCATCAGATAATGCTTAATTGTCATTAGTTATATCATTTATAAAATACACGTTTTCATAAAAATACACAAGGCATAGCTTTTGTGGAAATATTATTCATCTTATTTGAGATGTCCAAATTGTGGATTTAATTAAGGCGTTTCAGAAATGAATGCTTATCGAAAATAATTATTTTATCTTTTATTTACAAATTAATTGAAAAACAAGATTAAATCTTACTTAAAAAAGGCAATTATATTCATAACTTCGTTTTTCAAATAAAAGTAGCTAGGTGTATAATGTTTCTGAAAACGTCATATATATTATATAAAAATTTGTAATAAACAACAGTAAACATTGAAATTATGTCAATCCTCATCACATTAAATCGTCATTGTATTGACATCACAATAAGATTGTAATTAATATTTCAGCTGCTCTTAGAAATAAAACATAATTTCAACGGATCAGCACACTCAGTGTTCAGTTTATTATTCCTTTTAACATGTTTAATTTCCATTAAGAGTTTACAACTGACCGAGTTTTTGATTTTTGATAAATATTTCAGCTGCTATGAAAATTAAAATTTAATTCAAAGAGTTGGAAAGATATGATTTACAAGTAATTCGTTCCTTTCAATGTCAATTAAGAGTCCTCTTTTTGATCAAGATAAGAGTCCTATATACAGTTTTTCTTTGTAGTTGCTCCGTTCATAGTTTTCTTATGACCTTAAACTTTGAGCTTCATGGGAACTATACCATGTCCTCTTTCTGGCTGTCAAGAAATTTGAAAGATTCAAAGACTTTCGATAATGCTATGATCACAAAGTCCCTCTTCATCAGTGAGTTTTTTACCTAGATTTGAAATCATGGGCACATAAATGTCTCACGTTCGGATGTACATGCTCAAGAATTTTACATAGCAATAGAATACGATCATCTAAGGTGCTGAGTGATATGACTGGTTCGTTTGAGATAGCAGAAGAGTACGATTATCTAAGGTGCTGAGTGATATGATTGGCTCATTTGACATAGCAGTTGAATACGATCCTGTCAGAGGCTGAGTGATATGATTGGCTCATTTGACATAGCAGTTGAATACGATCCTGTAAGAGGCTGGGTGATATGATTGACTCATTTGACATTGCAGAAGAATACGATCCTGTTAGATGCGGAGCGATATGATTGGTTAACAGTCTCTTGGATCTGTTCCTACTGAAGAGGATAAGAGATTTTATTTCACTGCAAAGGGTAAAAATCATATTATTTCATTAGTTTTATTTTTTTCATTGCATTTAAGCATAACTTAAATAAAAAAAAGAACTCTTCCTTATATAAGCAGTGAGTGTTTCAGTATCAAATATGTACCCCTATCATTTGTCAATTTTTGAAAATTCGGTCAAAAGGAAGAAATCCATAGCATGCTCGGAAACATTTTTTTGCAGTTAATGTAAACTTCAAATATGAAAGTCCTGTCTCTTTTCATGCAAAAGTTATAAGGAAAAATGATATTTTAAAAATAAAAAAGTAGGTTAAATTTCTAGGTCAAGCTTACAAAGTCAAAAGTCATGATATATTTAGAAAAGTCTTTTAACATGTAATATACATGTATGATTTGAATGCTGTATATTTTCTCTTTCAAAATAATCAGTTTAAAATAATGTTACCTTTTGGAAAGTAGGTTTAAGGTCAAGGTTTCACATGGGTTAAAAAATTCAAAGTATATTTAGAAAGTTTCGTGGTAATATACACGTGAAATATGAAAGTCTTATATCTTATCATTCAAAAGTTATGACCTACATGTAGGTTAAATTTATTGTGACAGAAGTACATACCGTCAATAAGATGGACAGACTGACAGACAAAGAAGATTTAATGTCCTCTCCCTTTCCCTTAAACAACGTAGGACAATAATGCCCTTGCTGTTCTGGAGAAGATTTTTTTATGGAAAAATCACCTGCATATTTCTAAACACAAATAAATATTGTGTTTTTTATGCATTTGTTTGTTTGTTGTTTAACATCCATCTCAGGAATTTTTCACTCATATGGAGACAAAACCACTTGAAAAATAATGAGAACAAGTAAGATTTAAGGCCAACAGAAGTTTTCAAGCATTAAGATGTGAAAAGATATTAACTCGATCCTTCACTTGCCCCTTCCTAGGGGAAACATAGTTTGTTCATGTATGCAAACTAATTCTTGTCTTTACATTTAAAAAATGTAAAGGTATACAAATAATTTAATGTGGTTCATTCTTTGAATGATTTTAATTCCTAATTCTAGGAGCGTAGGTTGACACAAATTCATGAATAAAATGTCAAGCAATCTTTTCACTGATGCACTTTTTAAAAAAAATAATGCAGTCATGTTGTGAACATTTCCAGTTTACTAAGAAAGTGGGGATGACCTCCAGGGGTTCATAACCTTTATACCATTAAATTTACATAATATAATAGCACAAAAAACAAAATGATGTAAATTTAAATGGTAAAGTTTCCTAGTATTTAAGAGTCACATGATCAATTGGCATTACAGGGACAGGGAGTGGATAGGGAGGTCGCCTCCCCCTCCCCTGGAATATACAGGACTATAATATATACTATAGCAAATAAATACGACTTTGGATGCCCACTTCCCTAGAAAACAATTCCCATCATGGCTTCGTTGTTGTGCTTCTCAGGAAATTCTGGTCTGGAACTCCCTCGGGGGAACGGGGGATAACTCCAATGGGGGATAACTCTTCAGAATGTGATATCTATCCATTGTAGCATCAAGTGACTTTTAAACTTTAACCTTACCATTTGCATTTCAGACTATTTTACCCATACTATACCAAAACCTGTACTTTTGGAGAGGACTTATATAGGCCATGCCTGATGTCCAATCCAATTATATGTAAGCTTACTTTACATAATAAAATATTGTTTAAATTAAAACCTGTACTTACCGACGGTCATAGGTTCTGTCAACTTCATGAAATATAATTCAATAAAAACACAAAACGAAATGATTCCTACATGTTTACACCACATTGCACATGCAATGGAATCTAAAAATGATAATGGTAAAACTAGTACTAAGTAGGGTACGTGACCAAAGCCCATGTGATGCAGGTGTTCAGATACATGTAAATAGTACAAGAACATATTTAAAATTATCATTTACAAAAGATGTTTATTTTTACTTTGCAATCTAGGCCTATTTCCAAAAATAGGCAAATAGGGTGTGTTTGTGTGTGTGTTGATGGGACTTAATTGATAGGGTATATGTCAGCTTTCGAGGAGTTTCTGCATAATCAAATAAAAAAAAATGTTTGCTCATTTTGAAAAATTTATCAAAAACGCTTTAAACTCATTTGATTAATATCATATGCTGTTAATCTATATGAGAATATGAATATTACAAGTTCCAATTAAGTATATACTGACAAAACGTCAGAAATACTCAAGCTGTAGAAAGTCAATTAAGAAGTATCATTATATCCGAAAATGGTTTTAAGATGAGGGCTATATATTGAGTTCAATCCTCTGTTGAATAAACTACATGACTGTATACATAAAACAACATTCATATATTGAATTTTATTAGAAAAAAACATTATCAATCGTACTAAATTACTTTTTAACCACGGACAAAATGTACGATCCTCTCCTACTGCGGACCGTGGCTTGAGACGATGGGGTTCATTTATCTGAGCAATGCTGAGCCTCCAATGCATTTTCGGTACGAACCAAAAGAAGTATTTAATACGAGAATTTAACATTCATTTTGTGCTTTTATTTTACTGTCTCTCAAATTACACATCATTTGCAGGCCCGTGAAAAGCAATTTCAGTTGGTGGGTACAGCCATACATTTTTTGGCCATGCATTGTAGAATTTGTTAACGATGCGGTAACCTGTGTCACCTTTCAGAGTCTGCAGTGGAGTCGTCCAAGGATGCTTTGTAGGCGACTGTAAAAAGTTACCTGAGATTCATACGCAAAGGAAAGCGTGAAATCTCTGTATAGAAACTGTTGCGGCTGCGACGCTTCACTCATTGTTCATTCGCCCTAGAAAATAATCCGCTATTTAACACTTAATATCTTTGAATATACAGACGTTTTCAAGATAAGCTTCATTTTTGTTTCTAGAAATATTTTTATATGCAAAAATAATATATTTTTGTAATTTTAAACTGAGTAATTCGATTACCTAGCATCGTTTTAGATAACTCAAGCCCCTCTAGGGCTTGAGTAAAAATTTATATCCATTCCCATTTTATCAAACCTAATTCACATCATTGATTTAATTATGTTGTTTAATTTCACACGGGTAATGAATTAAGAATTAAGAGCCATTCTCTGTAATGATTTGAAATTTTATATAGGAGCTGTGGCACGCATAGTCTCAGAATTTCTCCAAACTCTCTATGATAAAAGGCATTGATACCCTGAACTGAAATCAGGCAAAAATTGGTTGCTATGTTTTATAGTTACCATGGCAACATGTCTTAAAGTTCGAAAAATGGCATTTTTTAACATGTTTAGAGCCCCTTAGTTAACATTTGTTAACAATTGTTAATGACTGTTTCCAAAAGTTGAAGGTAAGATATCTCAAATGCATGATAAACATGTTTGGTAAATCAACTATTACATACGTTACTATGGTAACAAAGTATTCAAAAGTAAAAAAAATATTCATTGAATTTAATGAAGTCATACTCCTAAAAATAAAAAGCAATTATAGGATGAAATGTTACCAAATAATAGAAAAAAGAGCCTTGAAAAACATTCCAAGAAAAAATATGATATTTCATTTTGGTTGGCAATGGTTGCCAAGGTTTTTATGCCCCAGAGAGCCTTCAAAGTAACACTATGTATGTTTAAATATGATCTTATCTTTTAAATAAAGCACATTTCCTCATAACTAATGATCAATTTTATAAGATGTTGGTGTGCTTAAAATTTTCCCATTTCAAAAAATTCAGATTAGATTCTTTAAATAGAGCGTTGCTATGGAAATAAGCAGAAAATATATGCTTAAATACCTGAAAATTTTTTTGTTTCCTTGGATACGTACCCGTAAATGTAGATTCCCAAAACTTTTTTGATTGATATTTATTAACAGTTAACTTGACTTTTAATTTTGACTATCATCCAATCTCTAAGGGGATGCAAGAAGTTGGCACACAGGATTTAATATTGATATAAAGTTTAAAAAATCGAACATTTTCCCTTCTTGGTAACCATAGCAACAGTGTTGTTTTATTCATCAAATTTTATCAATATATGATATTTAACTTCAGTTCTAACAGATGAGACTATTTTAGTTGAGCTCTTTAATTTGTTTCTTGATTAAATGGCAATTTAATTCTTAATGCAGCGGAAAAAAATTCACTTTCAAGCACTAGTACTTTGTTTCCATGGTAACACTACAAAGTAGCAATTATACCCAACTTTTCTTATGGTTTTGGTGTTGCAAGGTCCTAAGGATGCATATTTGCCAGTCTTGAATTTTCATGTTTTTCCTCAAAACAGTAGCATTAACCCAATCTTAGTTACTGGTTTTGCATGGTAACACTGTGTTACCATGGCAACCATAAAAGTTATTTATAGAATAATATTGCTTATACTTATATACTTAAGGTCAAACATTTTCATTGTTTTTCTTAAGTTAATGATTGAGTTTTAGCATGTAACACCTACCATTAGTGAATATGGAGTGTTTTTCAGCATATTTCAGCATTTTAAATGTATTCCAAATGTACCCTTGGTTACCACTTACTTAGAGATATATTCTAAACAGTTTCTTCACAGTATAAGTGACATCAAGGTGTCATGTTTTTGTTAGAATGGTTTGTTTGCTTTTTCTAGTTTTTATTAAGCCACAGTCAGGATTTAAAGTGGCTGAAAATCTCAATTTTTCAAACTTTTCCGGCTGTTGCCATAGCAACCGAGACACTTAGCAACGAAATTTTGTTTGATATTTGTTTCTGGTGTCAAGTACTAAGCATGGGTGAAGTTTCATCAAAATCGGTGACCATGCGTGGCAACGAAGTTTAAGTGGTTACAGAGAATGGCAATTAAATACCTATGAGAGGCACGTTGGTCACATGGTCACCTGAGCATATTATGCTCTATTTATGAATACATATATTATGCAAACTATTGAATTTTATTGACTTTTTTTCCTAGTTAAAGCCCAAATTGAATGAGTGTGCCTTTAAAGGCAAACACTTTAATGGAGATATTACTCTCTCATGACAGCATCTAATTGATTTCTACTGAACAGTCTCAAAACTTGACTTCCGGTTATTGTATGAAAATTGTTCAACTGTAAAATTACCAATATTCACAGAATTAAAGATATACATAATTTCAAAATACAAAAATCTCTACTTTACATAATTATTTTCCCATAAAAGTAGGGTGTTGCGTTTATTCCGAGTTTCAGTTTATTAAAATTGAATAATGAAGGAAATGAAAAGAATTCAATCTAAAAAGTAAATTAAAACAATACAAAATTTAAAAAGAGAAGATGCAGGCCTACAAGTTGAGATAGGAGTAAGTATTCCTTGTATACCGGTAACACACGGCATGTTCTTGTCATGTTTAGGTCAATAAGTCAATCCCCACATCACTCAGACTGAGTGTAAAAATATTGGCCTAACAACTGGTACTAATGAAACGTTAGTCAATATTTATAGATTGTATATACTAACGTGAACACTGTATTTAAAATATATGCGCTAATTTAAATGACTTAAAAAAAAAATGTGATTAATTTATTTGTCAACAGCTTCACTAAATGTAATAATGCTTCTTGAGGGTATGTTTAGAAACTTGACAAGCTATATTGAGGGTATACCTTGAAAACAAATCGATTTATTAGGGACCTTCCATTACTTTTTTAATGAATCTGCATACAAATACACTTCAGTATCACTAGTCTGGAGAATGTACGGACAGTTTAAAAATAAAATACTATAATAAACATCGCATCCAAGTTAAAGGCCTTTTATGTAATTGCAAAGAATGTTTTATTTCAGAACATAAGACATTTTTCATTGTACAAAATGTTACTTGATTAGCCTTTCACTGTGTACAAACTGCGTCATTTTAGTGAGATGACGTCACATGCATAGTTTATATACTGGTGTATGGGATTTAACAAACGACATTTTTTTGGCTTAAAATGGTTTAAAATTGTATGCATTCTACATGGATGTTCCATCGCATTAAATAAATTTATATTACAAAAATAATTTTGTTTTGTTGTCTTATTATTTATTATATGTTTTATAAGAATTACATTTTTATATCTTTTTAATAATACTATGTTACCTTATTATCTAAATTTAATGGTTCATTGCACCAGAGATAATTTGAATACGTATAATGTAGGGGGGATGTTATGATATTAAAACAAATTCCATCCCCAGACCTCAGGTATGTATCTCGAGGGTTGTTAATGTAGTATATCCATGTTGAACTTTCAAACTACAGTTATCAACATATCATTGATAAACAGGTACAAAGTATCACTATATATATGTACATTTCGCTAGAAGGATATGGAGATACCGAACAGTATTCATTATTAAAATCAATCAAACAATACAAAATAGGAGCGGAGCAAAACGGTCCTCTAACACAACAAAAGTGGGATCAGGTGCCATGGTGGGGTGAGCATCCCCCTGCTGACAGGTTACACCTGCTATGTGATTTTTGTCATGATCTGGAAATAACGACAAAAACCGTAGTCAATTCATATTTATCAAGGGAATTCTTTAAAGAAAATGTACATAGTTAACAAAAATACAAGCTCTATGATTAACATGGTGACTTTAACTTTCCAATTCTCATTTTCCTCTCTTATGTGGCAAAATACTTTCATCACCTGCATACAGAGTATACTAAGTTGATTCCGATACACAAGAGTGTGCTCTATGTATGTACAAATTTTTAAACTAGGTAAACTTTTTACAAGCAAGTTGATGGAACAATGATGCGTTCATACTAATAACTAATCCATTATTTATACTCCGAATTAACTGAGGATTGCTTTATTATTTCCTGATGACAAGGAGCAAATGGCGTGGTTTAACCGGTCGGGATGTCATGCTTACTGCTCCATTGATACCTGATTTCAACTCCGATGTTTTGAAGGTCCGTGTTTTCATTGTTCTTATATTGTATTGTTAAATGGACATTTGATCTTGAATACAAAAGGACAGACTTAAACAGGATATCTTTTTTTAATTATTTAAAGTATTTGATACATTTTTTACAAGAAATATTAACTTAAACAGTTGTTTTCAAATGAAACATTCTATCTGTAAATCACCGACTCTATAAACTGTACCTCACATAGTTAAAGAAGTTGGACATCTTGACCGTTGACAAACCTTATTTAAACACTATATACCGCTATTGCACTGATGACTGTACTGTGTTAGAAGTACTAGATTAAAACATCTTTACACCCTATGCATGTTATGTGAAATAAGATTTACTACTTATTCATAAACATGCTGACATCCCCATATTTTTACTGAAAAAAATTAGACCATTGCTGAATGTGATGTCTTTCCTTCAAAACGCAGAGAATCG
This sequence comes from Saccostrea cuccullata, assembly GCF_032062105.1. NCBI lineage: Eukaryota > Metazoa > Mollusca > Bivalvia > Ostreida > Ostreidae > Saccostrea > Saccostrea cuccullata. The sequence continues at coordinate 70,976 of NW_026936701.1, forward strand.
CTGACCTTTATTAAGCTGGCGCTGATAAACTTAGCAAAATGTTGACAATCTTAGTCGGTGATGATAACGGAAGAAAAATGATGACAATTTTAGTCGCTGATAATAAATTTTGAAAATTGGTGACAATCTTAGTCGCTGTTAACAAATTTTGAAAATTGGTGACAATCTTAGTTGCTGTTAATAAATCTTGAAAATTGGTGACAATCTTAGTCGCTGTTGATAAACTTTGAAAAATGCTTACATATTAAGAATAATCAATATTTACTTCTTTAAATTGCGTTTGTTTTTCTCTTTTCAACAATTTTGTTCATCTTTCTTGCTTGAAAGGGTTTTAAATCTTATACCTTGGAAGTGGATGTTCCAGCGCAGCATATATATTTAAATAATAAAATTTCATTTGTTTTGTTGACTTATTACTTATATTATTTTATAAGACTAACATTTTCGGAGCGTAAATTGTTCTTTTTATAGCTTCCAACTACCTGGGAATGTGTCATTTATTACATAAATTTTATTGTTTATAGCACTGCTGGAAGTTCAAATATGTAGCCATGTTTTGTGGGGTTTCAATTACCCGTGGGAGAGATTCGTGCTTCACGTTTAGCTGCCAGGTCTAGAATTAGATTTATTTATTTTCTTAAAAGCTTCTTAGATCAAAGGTAAATATTGTTTTAATTTAACGTAGGTGTAATTATCTAAAAGTAATTAATTACTCAATTTCTTCATTTTCATTATTTGTTATTTTGAGACGTAAAGTAATTATAATGTGTGCACACTAATTAAAATGATTAATTGTACTCAGATAACTTTTGTACGTTTAAAGTATTTGTTATCAATTAGAGTTTGAAGAGTAATGTATATGAAAGTCAATTGTCATATTTTTGAGCAAATTCTTCCCAAATAGTAAAATTTAAACTTTAACCAAAAGTCAGCAAGTCAAAATTTATCTTTTAATTTGACAATAGATCGATAAAGCTTCTTGGTTTATAAAACTTATAACGTTATCAACACAGCATTGTTTAGCAGACATAAAGTATCAATCTATACATGTCATAAATAATTATGAAATGATATTTATGCTCAATGTCCTCCTCTACATTACAAATCGAACAGTTTACACTTAAATCTCTTCTCCCATTTACTAGCATACTTATTACAGGCCAGTAAGTTAAGCATTAATTTAAAATCAAACTCTGATACATTCTTATCAAATATGTTTTTGACTTTTTCCATGTAAATGTTCTCCAATAAGTGGAAATCGTCATTGTAAAATTTCTCAGCCCAAAATCTTTCCATTAAAGATTTTTTTGATGCTTTGTTTAGAAGAATATTGTAGAAGATTTTAGATTTTTTGCCCTCAACCTGTTCAAAATGTCCTTGGAAGTTGAAGAAAATCTGTGGATTACATTTATTTGCTTTACATTGTAGGTTTATTTTTGAAAAATGTTTCTTAAATGTACTTTTCACAATCATATACTCACAAAGGGAGTTAGGGGAACATATTATTTTTTTTCTTTAATTTCATTTACTGTTTTAAACCCTTGTTCATTAAAGAGATCATTAACATATTTAAAACCACTTTTGATCCAGTTTGAAAGATAGAAAGGTGTTTCTTTGTAAGTTATGTTATTGTAAAACCATATATTCTGTAGTTGTAATTTTTCCTGATTACTTTATTTACATTCATTGAATGCACATATCATTTCTTTATAAAACAGTGGGAGACTTTTGATTTTGAAGTCTTGTATTTTAGTTAAGTTTGTATTCAACAAGTAAGGGATATCTATATTACATCTTCCTTAACAAGCACTTAACAATTTGTTTGATTCCTTGTTTCGTTGAACAAGTTAAGTAACCCATGATGCTTTAATTTAAAGCTTTGATTTCAAAGTTGGTTATTCCTATCCCCCTTCTGATACTTTCCTAATAAGAGTTTTGCTCTTAATTCTTTCTTTTTTCCCCCAAAGAAAATTGAGAAAAAAGTTGACGGTACAAAAATTTCTGTTTCTTTTAATTTGTTTCATTTTGTAAGTTTTATGGTCGATACAAGAATCTTGTCCGCAAATACAATTGATTTTTGAGTCAAATTTTCACTGACATTTTCATACTAATTATTAATCCATATTAAACATTGGATTAGCGATGGATTGTTTCGTTATTTCCCGATCATGACAAGAAGCACACGGTGGGATTTGACCTGGTTCACAGGGGATGCATACTCCTCCATGGCACCTGATTTCAGCTCCGATGTTTTGAAAGTTCATGTTTCCTTTGTTCCTATTTTGTATTGATTAATGAACTTATGATCTTG
>NW_026936702.1:0-7364 GCF_032062105.1 Saccostrea cuccullata
ACCATGAAATTGGTCAGTAATCATGATAATCCCAAGGGGGATTAAATCCTCCATTTCTCCGGCTCTCTCAGCCCTATAACTGTCTGCTTCGGACATTTTGTTGATTACTAATTAGGGCACCAGCTGTGCTAATTAGAGAGCAATTGAAGATAATAAAGTTGTCTTCAAGGTATCACACCGGTAATTGACCAATCAAAATGAACTTAGTCAAATGTAGGTCCATACATATAAAATAATTTTTTCTTTCTTTTGATGGTTTTTTTAATTTTCTTTTTTGCTATTTTTACAACTTTGGTACCTGTACCTAGTAAATTTAATGTACTTTGTAAATAAAAAAAGTTTTTTGACAGGAACTATTTTTTTCAGGACATAGGAGGCTACTTCCTGGAGTGCATCGGACCTGTTTATAAACATGCTGAAAACACGTGGATTTGAGGGTAACCCTGTTTGCAGATGGAAAAAGTCAGAAAATGCCGTGTGGGTACCCTGTTTTTTGGACTCTATCACACCGGTAATTATTTTCACTATATGTTTCTATATAGGAAAAAAATTCTTTAAAAATCAGGAAAAATTATTCATGAAAAAATACTTAGCAGAAATTGTTAAACATTACCTCTCTCATTGGCCGAGTCCAAAAAACAGGGTACCCACACGGCATTTTCTGACTTTTTCCATCTGCAAACAGGGTTACCCTCAAATCCACGTGTTTTCAGCATGTTTATAAACAGGTCCGATGCACCCCAGGAAGTAGCCTCCTATGTCCTGAAAAAAATAGTTCCTGTCAAAAAACTCTTTTTATTTACAAAGTACATTAAATTTACTAGGCACAGGTACCAAAATTGTAAAAATAGCAAAAAAGAAAATTAAAAAAACCATCAAAAGAAAGAAAAAATTATTTTATATGTATGGACCTACATTTGACTAAGTTCATTTTGATTGGTCAATTACCGGTGTGATACCTTGAAGACAACTTTATTATCTTCAATTGCTCTCTAATTAGCACAGCAGGTGCCCTAATTAGTAATCAACAAAATGTCCGAAGCAGACAGTTATAGGGCTGAGAGAGCCGGAGAAATGGAGGATTTAATCCCCCTTGGGATTATCATGATTACTGACCAATTTCATGGTGAAATATGAGTTACAAGTGATGAGTTTCAAATCGTCATAACTTTGCTTTAAAACATGATATATATACAAGATTGGTATCATTAGATAGGGGAATAGCTAATTGTTCTTTTTTTATCATTTGTTTCATTTTGATTAATTGGTTAAAAATTTTGAATTGTTAATTAATGAAAAATTTAGGGTAGAGAAATCTTAACTTTTATGAAAAAATTCAATTTTTAAAATTATAATGGAATCTGTATCTGGTCAATTGGGTATCAAAATTTAGCTCATTAATTACTCTGCAGAGATTAACAAGACATTGGACTCCTTTGTGTTTGGTGATTAAGATAATGGTCTCTTTATCAGACTGGGGTTGTGTTCATTTCTGCTGTCTTCAAAGAAGAGGGGGGTCTCTTAAAAAGATCAAAAACTGGTTAAAACAAATAAATAAAACTAAGGCCTAATGTGAGTATATTGAAGTGAAAAATATTCACAAAATCATACTGCAATTTACTGAGTAGCTGTTCAATATAAGATAATATGGGGAAAGAAAGACTAAAATATCTGTCCAAATTTCAGTTCAAAAAAGGAAGAACACCACATAACAAAGGATCCAAGTGTCAAAAAAATGGGATTAAAAGAGCAGAAAAGCCTCTACCAGTTAGACTAAACAATGACAAGTTTGCACAGATGGTGACATTCACTAACAATGACCAGACCATGCAAATTTGTGATGCACAAGGAAAGGACAGTGGTATGATGATTTTAAGACCAAGAGGTAGAGAGGTACAAGCTATTGACAGTTATACTGATGAAGTACCAGGAAGTCCAGAATGTGAAACTTACAGACTTTTACACAATAAGAAGACATCTGAGCTGTGGAATTTCGCTTTTAGAGACCACAGAGAAAAACAACCAACCTGTAAGGGTTCTCTGGACTGGGACTACTCTCGAGAGCAGAAGCGGGGCCTTGTATGGATTTCCTCTCTACAGTGCTCCACCTGTGGCTACCAAAGTCACCATCAGAAGTTATACGAGGAAGTAACATCTACCCGACCAGGAAGGAGGGCTGCTCGGCTGAATGTAGCCATGTCCCTTGGGCGTATGGGTACCAGTCTGACTACCGAGGGGATGCGAGGAATGCTTCTGACAGCCAATATCCACCCAGCGTCAGCAAGCTCTATGCAAGACACTGCGAATAAAGTGGGGGAAAAAATTAGTTCTGTTAACCGAAGGAGTATGACCGATATAAGAAAATCTTTAAAAGAAAAAAACTCTGAATGTGGACTTCCTGTTAATTCATCAATTCGTGCGGAGGGGGATGCCAGATACAACAACTCGACATTTAGTGCACTGGGGAAAACACCATTCCAAGCAGGTACACAAGTGACTTATACTATGTGTGAAAATGTTACTAGTGAGAAAAAAATTATTTCAGTGTTTTGTGGAAATAAGTTATGCAAGAAGGGTGAATATTTGAGGGGGAAAGGCGAACAAGTTACCTGTCCCGGGCACACAGGATGCACTGCCAATCTTACACAACAGACAAACATTGGTAATGAAAAACAGTGGGCAGCTGAATGTATAGAAGAACTGAACAAGGATGAAGACCCTCTTACCATATCACACCTAACAACAGACGGAGACAGTGCGGCATCCCAGGGAGCATCCATAAAGCAGGGAAAAAACATCGAAAACCTGAAGGACCTGAGGCACTTCTTCGAGTCCCAGAGGAAGGAAACCAGCAAAGCCCCCTTCGGTGAGCGCATGTTTCCAGGCCGTACCAAAGCAGACAGAGAATCAGCTAAGAAACGATTCGCCCAGGACCTAAAAACCAGATGTCGATCAGAATATGAAAAAGCTCACAAGTATTTTGGTGGGGATATGCAAAAACTTACCAATGCCCTGTCCTATGCTGTTGATGCCATCATATCGTGCTATCGAGGTGAGTGTGGTAAACCGTGCCAGAGACATTCTTTCGCTTGTCGTGGTCTAAAAAGAAATCATTGGACTTCATCGGTGTTGCCAAAGGACTTTAAAATCAAAATGTCTGACAGTGATGAACAATTACTAAGAGACTGTATCAATTTGACATTAGGGCGAAAAAGTTTATCTAGAATTAAATTTCACACTACAACTCAAAAATGTGAATCTGTAAATAGGGCATATCTCAGATCAAATTCTAAGTGTATAACTTACAGTAGGAATTTTGAACCAAGAATTCATAGAGTTATTCATACTTTAAATAAGGGATGTGGCAATTCCACTGTAGAACTGTGTAAGGCTGTAGGGGCACCTGTTGTCAAGGGAAGTAAAGTAGCACATCTTCTGAAACAGCAACAAAATAGACAGAATTATTTTAGGCAGAGAGAAAGATCAATTTTGTACAAATGTAGAAGAAAATTTTACAAAAAACAAAGGTTTCAATTGTATGATGATAGGAAAGAAAAAAATTATTGTAAATCTCTCACAGATCCAAAATTACCAAAGAAATCTAAGAAACATGTAGATCATAGTTATCAAAGAAGTTAAGTTAAAAAAAAGTGTGTTGTATTTTGTGATTTACCTGTATACTTTTTAAAATATACAATCAGGGTATGGACCATGTCCTAAGCAATTTTTGGGGTATAAAAGTTTACATCTTTGTCTATTGTTATTTATTCGCTGTGGCTCATATGACAGGTGCTCTATTTTTATGCAATGTGTATTATGACAAAGGTGTGAAATGTGCATATTTCTTTGTAAAATGTTAAAATTTTGTGTATTGACTATGTATGAAAGTCTATGTACATATACTCTTGTTTTCCTCGCAGCCCCGGGCATTAAAACTGTTGTTTGTATGTATTTACATGCAGTATTGTTGTGATTGAAGATGCGGCATTGTGTATTATGTAATATTTGAGAATTCTGTAATAAAAATCGTTTTTGTTCCTCAAACCATGTGTTCTCAGTCACAGCAGCCATATTGAGAGGATAGAAAGGGAGAAAGTTCCAGAAAACAGGAAATAGTGAAATTTACAATTTCCTTCAAGGTATCACACCGGTAATTATTTTCACTATATGTTTCTATATAGGAAAAAAATTCTTTAAAAATCAGGAAAAATTATTCATGAAAAAATACTTAGCAGAAATTGTTAAACATTACCTCTCTCATTGGCCGAGTCCAAAAAACAGGGTACCCACACGGCATTTTCTGACTTTTTCCATCTGCAAACAGGGTTACCCTCAAATCCACGTGTTTTCAGCATGTTTATAAACAGGTCCGATGCACCCCAGGAAGTAGCCTCCTATGTCCTGAAAAAAAATAGTTCCTGTCAAAAAACTTTTTTTATTTACAAAGTACATTAAATTTACTAGGCACAGGTACCAAAGTTGTAAAAATAGCAAAAAAGAAAATTAAAAAAACCATCAAAAGAAAGAAAAAATTATTTTATATGTATGGACCTACATTTGACTAAGTTCATTTTGATTGGTCAATTACCGGTGTGATACCTTGAAGACAACTTTATTATCTTCAATTGCTCTCTAATTAGCACAGCAGGTGCCCTAATTAGTAATCAACAAAATGTCCGAAGCAGACAGTTATAGGGCTGAGAGAGCCGGAGAAATGGAGGATTTAATCCCCCTTGGGATTATCATGATTACTGACCAATTTCATGGTGAAATATGAGTTACAAGTGATGAGTTTCAAATCGTCATAACTTTGCTTTAAAACATGATATATATACAAGATTGGTATCATTAGATAGGGGAATAGCTAATTGTTCTTTTTTTATCATTTGTTTCATTTTGATTAATTGGTTAAAAATTTTGAATTGTTAATTAATGAAAAATTTAGGGTAGAGAAATCTTAACTTTTATGAAAAAATTCAATTTTTAAAATTATAATGGAATCTGTATCTGGTCAATTGGGTATCAAAATTTAGCTCATTAATTACTCTGCAGAGATTAACAAGACATTGGACTCCTTTGTGTTTGGTGATTAAGATAATGGTCTCTTTATCAGACTGGGGTTGTGTTCATTTCTGCTGTCTTCAAAGAAGAGGGGGGTCTCTTAAAAAGATCAAAAACTGGTTAAAACAAATAAATAAAACTAAGGCCTAAAGTGAGTATATTGAAGTGAAAAATATTCACAAAATCATACTGCAATTTACTGAGTAGCTGTTCAATATAAGATAATATGGGGAAAGAAAGACTAAAATATCTGTCCAAATTTCAGTTCAAAAAAGGAAGTACACCACATAACAAAGGATCCAAGTGTCAAAAAAATGGGATTAAAAGAGCAGAAAAGCCTCTACCAGTTAGACTAAACAATGACAAGTTTGCACAGATGGTGACATTCACTAACAATGACCAGACCATGCAAATTTGTGATGCACAAGGAAAGGACAGTGGTATGATGATTTTAAGACCAAGAGGTAGAGAGGTACAAGCTATTGACAGTTATACTGATGAAGTACCAGGAAGTCCAGAATGTGAAACTTACAGACTTTTACACAATAAGAAGACATCTGAGCTGTGGAATTTCGCTTTTAGAGACCACAAAGAAAAACAACCAACCTGTAAGGGTTCTCTGGACTGGGACTACTCTCGAGAGCAGAAGCGGGGTCTTGTATGGATTTCCTCTCTGCAGTGCTCCACCTGTGGCTACCAAAGTCACCATCAGAAGTTATACGAGGAAGTAACATCTACCCGACCAGGAAGGAGGGCTGCTCGGCTGAATGTAGCCATGTCCCTTGGGCGTATGGGTACCAGTCTGACTACCGAGGGGATGCGAGGAATGCTTCTGACAGCCAATATCCACCCAGCGTCAGCAAGCTCTATGCAGGACACTGCGAATAAAGTGGGGGAAAAAATTAGTTCTGTTAACCGAAGGAGTATGACCGATATAAGAAAATCTTTGAAAGAAAAAAACTCTGAATGTGGACTTCCTGTTAATTCATCAATTCGCGCGGAGGGGGATGCCAGATACAACAACTCGACATTTAGTGCACTGGGGAAAACACCATTCCAAGCAGGTACACAAGTGACTTATACTATGTGTGAAAATGTTACCAGTGAGAAAAAAATTATTTCAGTGTTTTGTGGAAATAAGTTATGCAAGAAGGGTGAATATTTGAGGGGGAAAGGCGAACAAGTTACCTGTCCCGGGCACACAGGATGCACTGCCAATCTTACACAACAGACAAACATTGGTAATGAAAAACAGTGGGCAGCTGAATGTATAGAAGAACTGAACAAGGATGAAGACCCTCTTACCATATCACACCTAACAACAGACGGAGACAGTGCGGCATCCCAGGGAGCATCCATAAAGCAGGGAAAAAACATCGAAAACCTGAAGGACCTGAGGCACTTCTTCGAGTCCCAGAGGAAGGAAACCAGCAAAGCCCCCTTCGGTGAGCGCATGTTTCCAGGCCGTACCAAAGCAGACAGAGAATCAGCTAAGAAACGATTCGCCCAGGACCTAAAAACCAGATGTCGATCAGAATATGAAAAAGCTCACAAGTATTTTGGTGGGGATATGCAAAAACTTACCAATGCCCTGTCCTATGCTGTTGATGCCATCATATCGTGCTATCGAGGTGAGTGTGGTAAACCGTGCCAGAGACATTCTTTCGCTTGTCGTGGTCTAAAAAGAAATCATTGGACTTCATCGGTGTTGCCAAAGGACTTTAAAATCAAAATGTCTGACAGTGATGAACAATTACTAAGAGACTGTATCAATTTGACATTAGGGCGAAAAAGTTTATCTAGAATTAAATTTCACACTACAACTCAAAAATGTGAATCTGTAAATAGGGCATATCTCAGATCAAATTCTAAGTGTATAACTTACAGTAGGAATTTTGAACCAAGAATTCATAGAGTTATTCATACTTTAAATAAGGGATGTGGCAATTCCACTGTAGAACTGTGTAAGGCTGTAGGGGCACCTGTTGTCAAGGGAAGTAAAGTAGCACATCTTCTGAAACAGCAACAAAATAGACAGAATTATTTTAGGCAGAGAGAAAGATCAATTTTGTACAAATGTAGAAGAAAATTTTTTTACCTGAATACTTGTTAAAATATACAATCAGGATATGGACCATGTCCTAAGCAATTTTTGGGGTATAAAAGTTTACATCTTTGTCTATTGTTATTTATTCGCTGTGGCTCATATGACAGGTGCTCTATTTTTATGCAATGTGTATTATGACAAAGGTGTGAAATGTGCATATTTCTTTGTAAAATGTTAAAATTTTGTGTATTGACTA